>NW_027211748.1:32257500-32340000 GCF_022749685.1 Semicossyphus pulcher
GCGCCTGAGAGCCGTCGTTCCCATCAGCAGCTCCGCCTGCAGCCAGCAGGTGTACAAGTAAGGCCCCGCCCCCCCGATACACAGTCAGTGAGTGAGTGAACACCTGAGGTAACCTGAAACTCACCTGTGGTGTTTGTGTTTGAGGGAGCTGGCGTCCACGTTCAGCCGACTGACTCAGAGAGTCGACCTGAGCGAGGCCGAGCTGGAGGGAAACATCCGGCAGCTGAGCTTCAGGATCCAGAGGCTGGAGAACATCCAGAGGAGGTCCAAGGCCTTCAGGTCAGAGGTCACACCGAGGGGAGGGGGGGGGTGTTGTTCCAGTGTTGTGCTTAGCGAGGAGCAAAGTACTGTGACCTGCATCGTGTCCCCGTGTGATCCAGGTTGTGTCGCAGTGTGACTCTGTAATGGATCCAGTTTTCTCTGTGTGTTCAGGAACAGAGCCACAGAGCTGGAGACTCAGCTGGAGGCCTTCTCTGTTCAGTACCTGCAGTGAAACTGAACACCTGGACTGTGGCGCCCCCTGCTGGTGGACTCCTTCCTCACAGACCCTCTGCTCTCTGCTCAGTCTGTAAGGTTTAAACTGTGACTGTCCGCGCTGAGCAGAGCGGCTGTCATCCTGACTGAGGAACATTTCACATTAAATGTCGCTGTGCTCTTATCAATCAATCATCAATCAAATACCTGAATATTATAAACTCAACGTGTTTTAGGAGACAGTGAATCACTAGGGGGCGCTGCAGCACCAAACGACCAGAGAGCTGAACACGTCTGAGTCATGGCTGTAATAAAACAAAGAGAAGAGCAGACACAGATTAGACAAGAACCAACAGATAGCAGTCGTGTTCTTGTCGTCTCACACACAGACCTGACAGAGCATGAACTCAGCCTCTGTACAACCCTGCCTCCTGATGTAGTTCTCTCAGCATCCTCTCAGCCTGTTAATTGTCATTAGATCTCAGTAACATCTGTTTGTTGTGGCTTCATAGCGCTGTAGTGAGACAGATCTCAGCCCACGTGTGACTTGTTAGATACAGTGAAACTGCCACTCAGTGGAGACAGATGGACAGGCGCTCCACAGCTGAAACAGAACGCCGGTAGTTGGTGTCCATCAGAGAAAGCCTGGTACTGATCCGAGCTCACAGCTCATCACACTGGGCGCTGGTCAGCCTGAAGGAGCTGGAAGCAGCAGGAGAGTTCATCAGACACACACACACACACACACAGTGAAGCAGCATGTTGTACCTGTAATAATGACTCACCTGTGTAATGACACAACCTGTAACTGTGATTAGCCGAGCCTGTTTGCGTGCTGACCTGAGAGCTGCTGTCGCTCCTGAAGTCTCTCTGATCACCACTGAAATAAACGTGTGACATGATGTCTGCTCTTCACACTGTGCAGGTGTGAACGACGTCATGGTGTTCACGTAGTGGGCAGACGTGAAGGTGGCGTGTCCTCTCATCAACACATCGTCCTGTGTTGGACATCACATGCTCCGTTAACCTGCTGGGAAACAGGATGTGATGTCACAGCGTTGACAGGAGGATTAGTGTTTGCTGAAAGCACTTCCTGTTTACCTGTTTAATGTCTTCGGTATGCGTCACCCTCAAACATCCCATAATGAAACACGTGCACTGCCGTCTGCTCACAATCCCACAATGCAATGCTTCTTGTGTTAAAGAAGAGCAGCTGCAGGACTAACTTCTAGACAGCAGAGAAGTCTAGTTTGTACGGTGGCCCTGAAGGTCCAAACACAGCATGCGTTTAAGTGTGTAAGTTCTCTTAGTGTTTGTGTGAACGTCAGCTGACCTGATCACCGAGGAGACCGTCCACCCTCCTGCTGCCACCAGAGGGCGCTGCTGCTCCGGCACCTGCAGCCGAGCGGCCTGACCCGAGTCTGATCGACAAGGTTCACGAACTCTTCTTCTGTCCTGCTGAAGCTGAACACTGACGACACGTTGATGAGCTCAGGTGAGGCACACCTGCAGAGTGAGCTCTTGATGCTTCTTAAATTTTAAACAAGATAAACTTTAAAAACTGACACAGACCTAAAAACTAGATTCGACAGTTCTTCTCAATATCACGTCGCACAGCGCCCTCCAGTGGCTGAAAGTACCCGCTGTATCCAGCAGGTCTGACTTCTCCTCATCAAAAATCTGAATCTGTTCCTTTATCTTCAGACTGACTCTGATGATTCTGAACACATTAAAAATGAAGCCAGTAGAGTTTTCAGTTCTGTAGCAGGTATTTAATTTCTAAAATATCAGTTTACATGTGAGTGTTTCTGTACAGACGATCACTTTGCACAAAGACATGAAGAGAAAACAAGATTCAATGAGCTGCGTTCAGACCAAAAGTGTATCTAGAGAGTCCCACGTGGGCTGAGATCTGTCTCACTACAGCGCTATGAAGCCAAAACAAACAGATGTTACTGAGATTTAATGACAATAAACAGGCTGAGAGGATGCTGAGAGAACTACATCAGGAGGCAGGTTAGTAAAGAGGCTGAGCTCAGGCTTTGTCAGGTCTGTCTGAGAGACGACAAGAACACTTTAAAATGACTGTTCTTTGAATGGGGTTTGGTTTGAACAATCTGCTGAAACATCAGGACACAGGGTCAGGCCTTATGCAAGTTTGTTTCTATTCACATCTTTGCATTGATTTTAGATGGAATAATGAGTTTGGGTTTTGGTCTGAACACACCTTCCAGAAGCTGCAGAGGGAAGATTCACAATTATTGGTCAGAAGATCGACCAATCAGCCAGTCACATCACTGGAAGGAAAACATGACAACAATTTCTAGTTGATCCGTTCAGTGTTGTTTGAAGGAGGAACTCACACATCGTGGCAGTGCGTTATTTAGCCTGACGTTTTGAGAGTCTGAGGGTAAAGGTCCTGAATGTCATGGCCGATGTAGCGCAGGTAGACCCGGCTCTGCTCTGCTCCATGTGCTGCGGAGGACTGTTCACGATGGAGTCTCTGCATGCTGCTGGACAAACTACGTGAGGACACCTTTACTGAACCAACCCAGGTTGGTTGGTTCTTGACGTTTATAAAAGAAAACTGGATATGTTTTGAAATTTCAGGATGTTTTTTGTGCTGCAAAGACATGACGCACAGAGATCCACTTACACTTTCATTTCTGTGACCGTTACTTTGTCAGGTCCTTCACTCGATTTAAAAGCCACATTAAGGCATCAAACATATTTTTAGTTCGTCCCTAATTAATTAATTAATAATTAACAGGTGATAAGGAAGGAAAGCATGACAACAATTTCTAGTTGATCCGTTCAGTGTTGTTTGCTCCAGATAAACAGCTCTGAATGAACAGGTGTCCACAGCAGCAGTTCCAGCTGTTTACAGTTAGAGTCATTAACAGCTACATCATATCTGTTATTAACCAGTGACCACAGGTGATTGTAGGCCGTGGATGAGGGGAACTATATTAACGTGTTGCTGTATTAATCCTGATGTGTGACTTTGATTAAATACAGGAACAGAGTTAGTTTTCCTTTGAATGTTTAAAAGCTTCGTCACAGTTTCTGTCCGAGGAGCAGCTTCCTCTGAACCACCAAACCTGCTCTGAAAACGTGTTCAAATGAGTGAATCTTCCCTTTAAACTGAAGCTTCTGTAGCAGCAACATGTGCACAAAGAGTTAAACACAAGACATGACTGAGAGCTCCACAAACCACAGCTGCTGGTCCTTTCTAATCTGACTCTTCATTCAGGAACATTCTGCTTTTCTTTTGTTTCTGCTTCATGGAAACGTGTTTTCACTGTGTGGAGCAATAATTCAAATAGTCAACAGGAATTCAATATTTATCACAATGGGCCTCATTTACACATATTTATGGTCTAAATGACTCAGAAGGACACAAAGTGTGTGAGGGTCTCCAGTGGACATGTTCATCCTGCAGCAGTGAAACAGGCTGTAATGGCTGCAACATAATCCTTGATGGGTCAAAGGTCGTCCACTAACAGTTCTTGTTGTTTCCACTGACAGGCTCAGATTGTTATTCTAAGTGTGTGACAACATGACAGAAAGGATCCCTACAGAGATAGACCTTTTTGTTACAGAGGAAGATGATTGTTTTAACCACACACAGACGTTACATCGCTCTCTGCACACACACCAGACTCCATTCAGAAAAACACTGATTTAAGCTCACAGGAGCTGCTGCTCTGCTGCTGCCTCCATCTGTTAGTTTGATTTATTGTGTTTGAAAAAACTTGTGTTGGTACTGAACTATTCATTAAACACAAAGTCACAGACAAACAAACGAACAGGCCGAGGTAGAGCAGCAACGCCTGTGTTCTCACAGGTAATATACTGTTTTTGTTAATGGAGTCTGGTGGCTTTGAAGAAAACTATTTCAGTCATTTAGAACCATAAATATGTAGAACTAGAGCCCAGGTTTAAAAATACCTGAATTCATTCATTCATTAATCATAGAAATCAATTTGTTTAAGTGAATCATCATTTGTTTCTTGGCAATGATTTCTTCTTCTTCTTCTTCAGTTGCAGCATGTCGCGTTCTCAGCAGCTGAGTTAAATTGCTCTGTTTTTAAATGGAGGTTTGGTTGTAACAAAGTGTCCGAAGAACAGACTAATGTGGATGAATGGACAGTAAATATTTATTATGTATTTATAGTTTAAAGGTTAAATGTGATCTGTAATATCTGAAGCTGTATAAATATATTTGTGCGTCGAGCAGAGAAAGTGCTGCAGCTTTGAGTTGCTGTCGGATCAAACAGAAGCCAGAAGATTCACCTGAGAGCCAATGACAGGAAGGAGGTGCCCAAACAGACCTTCAAAATAAAAGAGCCTGGACAGAGAACAAATCAGCATCAACAGTCGTGTTTTTTCAGAGGAAGACGAGGCGAGCAGGAGAGGTTTGTGGCTCTGCAGCGGTAACGCTCGCTGCTCTGCTCAGCAGCACTCAGTCTGATGATCAGCTGGGAGGTTGTATGGCTCTAAAGGGTCAAAGGGCAGAAAGGGATGTGATGTCATCAGTGGGTTAGAGTTTCAAAGGTTAAAGTGAGTTTTTAAAGCAGCTTTTTATCTTTCTTCAGCTGTGTCACTGAAACTCAACACTTCCTGCTGATGTTTCACAATAAAAGCCTCTCACAAAAGGGAAGGATTATGGCTACTGGAGTTTTTGGAAGGCTTTGAGTGTGAAACGTGTGCAGGAGTTTCACTGACAGTAGATAATGAGAGAAAAATAAGGGAAGCAGGAGAGACTCAATGAAGCTGGATCAACAGGAAACTTTGTACTGAAACGTGTTCAATAAAAAGCTGTTTTAGAGTAACTCTGCTGCCCTCTGGTGGTGTAACTGGTGAAGTTTAAATCTAAATGAACACTATTGACTCGCTGTGGACACTAAATGTTCTTAAACTGAAGTGAGAGTGTGTTTGGATATTTAAGGACCTGCAGAACCCTCGAGGCTCTGGGATCGGGTCTCTCTGAGCACCGCTCTGACAGGAAGCTAAAGGGTTGTGCTGTTTATATTGCGAAGTATCTTCCTGCAGCCGTCGTCGTCTCTTTGGTTTCAAACCAAACTGTCTCCTCTGAGTGGGAGACTCTGACCTGAACCCCCTCAGAACGCCTTCAGTCCCGCCGTCAGACGTCACCCACGTCGAAGGCCCTGATCAGCAGGTCCAGGTCCCCGACGCTGGCGGCCTGGAACAGCTCGGGTCGGTCCATCATGGAGATGGCGATTCGCAGGGCGGCCCAGATGTTAGCCGACATCTGCTGGTGGCTGCAGCGCTGACTCCGTCTCTGCTGGTTCAGGGCCGTCAGGAAGTTACTGACCGCCTCCCTGCAGGACCAGACCAGGAGCGAATCAAACCAGGACCAGGACCGGGTCAGACCAGGAACATGACCGGGTCAGACCAGTGTTGTGTGTCTGACCCACAGACAGTATAACAAGATGGCCGACATGACAGCTCCCTAAACCCTCTCTGTCGCCCCCTGCTGACTGGCTGCAGTATAGCTCATAAAGCCCGCCTCTTCCATGTTAACAGATGGGACATGAGTCAAACTATAAAATCAAAATACACGTCAAACACATTCTTTCTCAAACATGGTTTCTGTCATTATAGTTAGTTCTTATCATGCTGATTTATGTCCAAGCGTTCAGTTTATTTTAAATTAGTTATTTGATGCTATAAAAAGGGGGCGTGGCCTCATGATTGACAGCTCTGTGGACAAATGGGGCTCCTGCAGCGTTCTGTTCCCGAGTAGCAGAGTAGAGGAGGAACGGCGAGAGGAGACGTGACTAACACTAACACTACAGTCACTGAACTTTCTGCTTCAGACACAAGAAGCTGTTCTGTCAAACACGTCGGCGTGACGGATCTTTGACATTTTTATTGACGCTCCACCCGCCGATCTCTACTGCACAGCTCTGTCTCCATATGACGTCACCATCACAAGATGGCAGCGCCTGTCACGGGGGCATTTTGGCATCAATATCATAACTGAGAGCAGATGGAGACGTGTCGTCCATCTTTATATACCGTCACTGGTCTGACCACATAACACGGTACAACACTGACATCAGACAGGTCATGTGACCAACATTTTCATGGATCAATAGAGACTCTGTGATGTTTAAATGCGACGTGTTGTTTAGAGATAGACCGATATGGTTTTTTCAGGGCCGATACCGATTATTAGTAGTCAAGGAGTCCGATAACCGATATTTGGAGCCGATATTCATTTGCAGTAAAAGTGAAAATATTGGCGTCAAAATTTTGAATAATACAAACTCCAACACTTAACTTTGTTTAAATGCCTTTAAGCATATGTTTATTAAACAAACAAACAAAAAGCGCAGGGCGTTCCCAGGGTCAGCAGCACCTCTTAGAAAGTTACCTGAAAATTTAAATAAATAAATAAATAACTTCCTGAAGTTTTATTAAGTAAATAAAACAAAGTTAAATAAAATGTGCAAAGAAATGAACTTTTTCTCCTCTCCGCCGTGTGTGAGCACTCTGCATGCACAGCTTTCACTGCTGATTGGCTGTTACCTGTGCCATGGCTCTGCGTGTAACCAGTCAGTGCTGTGGGTGGGACAATGCTGGAGACAGAGTAGTGACTGCAGACAGAGAGGCGCGGCTGCATCAGAGCCAAAATAACCCCGTTTTAAATTGATCTCTTATCGGCCGACGGATTAAAAAAAAAGGCCGATGCCGATATGCGTCAAAATGCCGAATATCGGTGCCGAATATCGGCCCGGCCCATAGTCGGTCTATCCCTAATGCTGTTTGTAACAACTTCCTGTCCACAGCTAGCTTAGCTCAAAGCTAACTGTGGACAAACAGAAGTGTTTCTATGTGTGTGAGCTCAGGTGTGTTACCTGTGAGCTCAGGTGTGTTGGCTGTGAGCTCAGGTGTGTTACCTGTGAGCTCCCAGGTTGATGCAGCTGATGCCCAGGTTGTATCTGGACCGGATGAATCCGGGCTGCAGCTCCAGAGCGCGCGTGTATGCCTCCACCGCCTCCTCGCTGCGGTCGCCGTTCGCCAGCGTGGCACCCAGACGGTTCCACAGCAGGTAGTCCTAAACAGACAGGAAGTCATGACTTTTATAAACAGGAAGTTCTGTTTCCAGCTGATTTGCTGCTCAGAGTCAGCGTCAGAATTTAAACTGAAAAAAATGAATTTTGAACACAAATGTTTTATTCACAGTAAAAAAAGAACTACCCTGTGCGTGCGTGCGTGCATGCGTGCGTGCGTGCGTGCGTGCGTGTGTGCGTGTTACCTGAGGTCTGACAGACAGCGCTGCAGTGAACGCCTCCACCGCCTTGTTAAAGTCTGAGCTCAGGTTGAAGAGGACTCCCAGTCCAGTCTGCAGGTCTGGATCCACACAGTCCAGATTCAACAGGACCGCGTCCTGGAAGAGGAGCAGCGCGTCCTGCAGCCCAGACCTGCACACACACACGAACACACACACACACACACACACACACACACACACAGAAACAGGAGGGTTTGATAAAATGTTAAACTGTGAGTCCATCACAGCTTCAGCAAAGAACTCCCAGAGATCATTGCTGTAAGAGCCATCCAATCAGAGAGTTTGTTTCCTGGTCTGACCTAACGTTCCTCAGGTGTGTGTACCTGGCAGGTGTGGAGGCGTGGGGGCCCCTGCGTGGCGTGGCTGGGGAGCCCTGTAGCGGACTCCTGCGGTCCAGGACCAGGTGTTTGTATCGGGGGTTGTGGCAGATCCAGCGCCGCAGAGCGTCACAGGCCTCCCGCTGCATGCTGCAGTTAGTGAAGCTGACGGCGAGCGCCATGAGAGCCGGCAGGTTGTTGGGGCGGAGCTCCAGACACCTGCAACAGGTGTGACAGGTCAGCTCCTCGGCTCAAACTCATTGAGTGTTTGAGAAAAGTGATGTTTGCTGTGATGATTGAGACACTGACTTCATTCTAACAATAAATCACAGCCAAACAAACATAGATTCTAAAAGGTGAATCAATTTATTTTCAGTTTTCTCTCTGGCCAGCAGGAGGCGCAGGTGCACCTCGGCCTCCCCCCCTGGCCTCCCCCCTCGGCCTCCCCCCTCGAGGTTTTTTGTTAAACGTAGAGCAAACAGGAAGTCTGACCTCTGCAACGACACGATGGCGGCCTGTTCATTCTCGTTCTCTGCCTGAGTCATTCCTAAAACCTGCCAGGCCTGAAAACACACGAAGAAGAGTTCAGACAGACACAAAGGATGCTGGGACATCGTAGAAACCCTGATTGAAACATTACTCAGATGGTTGTCAGGTAAACAGACAGACTAACTCGTGTACAGGCTCAGAGTTACCTCAGAGTCCTGCGGGTCCTGTAAGATGGCCGCCTCCAGCAGCAGGACGGCGGCGTTCAGGTCTCCCTCCCGGGCTTTCTCCTGACCCTCGGCGAAGGCGTTGGGCCAGTCTCTGTACGGGTTGTTGGTGTTGAAGTAGTAACCCTGCATGAGACAAACACCGGCTCTGTAACACCTGCACGTAGTAGCAGTAGTAGTCAGCAGTAGTTTCACTTTACAAACAGAGGCACACGTGTTAGTAAAGGAACACACTCGGGTCTCTGTAGGGGGATCAAACGTGAGCTCCTCACGATGCTAAGCTCCTCTGACGCTGTTGTTAAAAACAATAAAGTGATTTTTTTCTAGATTATAGCAGAATATAAAGTAGGAACCCAAACAGGGCTGAGTTCACGTGAGCGCCCCCTGCTGGTCGAGTCTCCTCACTATCACACCTCCATGAGGCGTTCACTGTTCCAGCAGCTCAGGCTGTAATGTGTCAGATTAATGGTTCAATATTTCACTGAACACAAGAAGAAGACACGTCTGACAGGAGCCATCTGTTCTCTCTGCGACTCAAGGACAAAACCATCGTGCTGCTGCAGACACACAGGTCACATGATGCAAACACAGGTCACGTGACCCATGAGATATAACTGCAGGGCAGAAGCCAGAGGACACGCTGAGCTGCTTCTACGGATGTGTTCTGTGTGAAGGGACGACGAGTGTCTTACAGAAGAGCGTGTTTTACTCTCATGTATTCAACCATCAGATTCTCCTTCCTCGTGCATGACTGTGAAAGCAGCATTTTACTGTTGGAGCTCAATTTGAACTAATTTGTGTAAAACTGCAACTGAGGAGGATTTTCATTCTTAGGTATCTTAAATATCAACAAACACAATTAAAGGTGTGTGTGACATTAAGAATGAAAGCAAAGAAGTGAATCGACACACATTGGCAGTGTGTGTGTGTGTGTGTGTGTGTGTGTGTGTGTGTGTGTGTGTGTGTGTGTTCGACTTGCACAATAGATTCACCTGACGCCGTGTCTGTTGTGATTCTCCTGACATCCTGACGATGCATCAGAAATGTTCAAACCAAGCTCTTTTCTCGACGGGTCTCGACAGCTCACACGTGTGGAGCATGATGTTTCTTAACAGTCGTCATTACGTTTTGTTTTGTGACTCTGAGTGTAAGCCTCTTAAAGTGCGGCTTCTCAGCGGTGACAGGATCTAATCTATATCTTAAAAAGGTTCAAACAGGACATGTGAGCGTTCAGGTGCTGCGACGTGAACAGCATAAAGAGTACAGACAGAAGTTCATCAGTGAGTCACATCACAGCTGTGTTGTCAGTGCGACCTCCTCACTCTGATGTTATCAATGAAAACTAACTTCATACCTAAATGACCATGTGACACAGTATAGCTCAGGTGATTAACCTTTAACCCTTTGAATTTCATCAGGCTTTTACTTTGTCACAGGAAGTCATCAATGAAGTCATTGTTTCAACATTATAACTGACGCAACAATAATGCGAAACGTCTTGATGAACCTCCGAAGATGAAAGAACAAAGAATAAGAACAGGAGCACAGGCGAGTATTGATCGGTGACGTGAGCGAAACGTGTGAACACATGTTTGATAACGTGTCGACGCGGCGGTGATGTAACACCTGAGCGAGGAGGGATTACTGCAGGATTACTGATGATCACTTCAGAGCTGATCTCAGAGCAGATTAGATCCACAGATTAACGCGGACGCACACACATCTCACTCGACTTCTACCACGGAGAAATGCATGCTGGGAACGTGTGACGTTTACATGAGAAACAGGGAAGTGAATCATCAGATCAAACTCCTGAAGATGAGCAGCACTCATCACACCTGACTCACCTGTTCACCTGTTCTTCACCTGCTTTGAACAAATAGTATTTAGTGAATCAATCCAGAAATGATCTTCAAAGCAAAGCATTCTGGGTAAAACAGGCCGAGCAGCAACACCTCATGTCTTCATGTGAACTTTACTGTGAGCAGACGAGCAGCAGACTGACCGAGGGGTCAAAGGTTAGAGGGAGCAGGTTTGAACTCACCTTCTCCACAGGTGAGACGGAGGGCGGGATCGGCCCCTGACCTTCAGACTCCTCCAGCCAGTTCCTGCGAGCAAGCTCCTCCCACTCGGCCTGCATCTTATCCCAGAACTCCGTGTCCGACTGAAACACAACACACAGCCGGTCATGAGAGCGTCTCACAGGTTAGAAACTACATATCCCATGATGCAACAATGGAGAGACCCTGACTGAAACTAGAGATATGTTCTCTAGCTTGAGGTTAGAGGTCTGATGTGAATCTCTGGGACTTTTGATTCTATGACATGTGAACTGACTGACATGTTTTAAAGATTTAATCAGTAAGATGTTCATGTATGGCTGCACGGTGGTGCAGTGGTTAGCGCTGTTGCCTCACAGCTAGAAGGTCACCGGTTCAAACCCCGGTTTGGGCAAGGTGGGCCTGTCTTTGTGGAGTTTGCATGTTCTCCTCGTGCATGCATGCATGGCTTCCTCCCGGAGTCCAAAGACATGCTTGAAAGGTTAATTGTGTGACTGTAAATTGCCCATAGGGTGCGAGTGTGTGTGTACCCCGCCCTTTGCCCAATGACAGCTGGGCTCCAGATAGGCTCCAGCCCCCCGCAACCCTGAACAGGATAAGCGGTATAGATGATGGATGGGATGTTCATGTAAATAAACATCTGTAAGTCTCTCTCTCTCTGAATGAGGTAACACATGGTGACTGAGCCTATGGCCCACTGATGAAAGCCTTTCATCTGCAGTATACAGTATTATTACGGGCTGGGTGTCTGTGGCGGCGCCCAGTTAGTGACGCGTTCTCCATCAGCCAGCAGTGGTTGGTCTGCCAGAGAGGGTAGGCGGAGCTAAGCGGCTGCTTTTCCGCTCTCTGCAAGTGTTGCGAGTAAACAGTAATCTACTATGGCTGAACACACAAAGAAAAGATGGATGACTACAGATACAACTTCAACAAGAAGTGAAAATCCAAAGAAGAAGAAACAAACTCGACGCTCAGATGAAGCAGACAGTCATTCGTTCATTCTGTTTGTGTTGTTTTTGTTATTTGAGATTTACTTTCCATCATTACGACACTCTCTCTGCTCCATCGTTTCATGGCCATTTATTGTTATTTTAAAGCGCCTTGAGCTGAAAATCTTGTATGAAAGGTGCTTTAAAAGCAAAGTTATTATAAGCGTATGGAAAAACTGTGCAGCAGTGACCCGAGACAGAGTGTGTGTGTGTGTGTGTGTGTGTGTTCTTACTGGTCAAACCAGGCTCCACAATAAAGATGCAGCACCCTCCTTTCTTTTAAATGTTTGCACTCACACACAGAAACACACACACACACACATACACACACACACACACACACACACACACACACACACACACACACACAGAAACACACACACGCACGCACACACACACACACACACACACACTCCTGTATGTCATGTCATCATCATATCTTAAAGCTGCTCGTGGCGTCTCCTGTCCTTATCATTTAAACCGCCTGCAGACGCTGTGGATAAAAACACCTGAGGCTGTGATCATGAGGACCTGTTAATCAGACGCTGTGATTGGTTGACTGAGATGAGCCGCCTGAAGAGCAGAACAGAGCGAACTCATCGACAAGAGAGCATCAAATCAAGGACCAGGACTATCCTGAACCAACCTGAGCCAACCTGAGCCAACCAGGACTATCCTGAACCACCCTGAGCCAACCTGAGCCAACCTGAGCCAATCAGGACTATCCTGAACCAACCTGAGCCAACCTGAGCCAACCAGGACTATCCCGAGCCAACCTGAGCCAACCTGAGCCAACCAGGACTATCCTGAACCAACCTGAGCCAACCAGGACTATCCTGAGCCAACCTGAGCCAACCAGGACTATCCTGAACCAACCTGAGCCAACCAGGACTATCCTGAGCCAACCTGAGCCAACCTGAGCCAATCAGGACTATCCTGAACCAACCAGGACTATCCTGAACCAACCTGAGCCAACCAGGACTATCCTGAACCAACCAGCACTATCCTGAACCAACCTGAGCCAACCAGGACTATCCTGAACCAACCAGGACTATCCTGAGCCAACCTGAGCCAACCAGGACTATCCTGAACCAACCAGGACTATCCTGAACCAACCTGAGCCAACCAGGACTATCCTGAGCCAACCTGAGCCAACCTGAGCCAACCTGAGCCAACCAGGACTATCCTGAGCCAACCTGAGCCAACCAGGACTATCCTGAGCCAACCTGAGCCAACCAGGACTATCCTGAGCCAACCTGAGCCAACCTGAGCCAACCAGGACTATCCTGAACCAACCTGAGCCAACCAGGACTATCCTGAGCCAACCTGAGCCAACCAGGACTATCCTGAGCCAACCTGAGCCAACCAGGACTATCCTGAGCCGACCAGGACTATCCTGAACCAACCTGAGCCAACCTGAGCCAACCAGGACTATCCTGAACATACCTGAGCCAACCTGAGCCAACCAGGACTATCCTGAACCAACCTGAGCCAACCTGAGCCAACCAGGACTATCCTGAACCACCCTGAGCCAACCTGGGCCAACCAGGACTATCCTGAACCAACCTGAGCCAACCTGAGCCAATCAGGACTATCCTGAGCCAACCTGAGCCAACCAGGACTATCCAGAGCCAACCTGAGCCAACCTGAGCCAACCAGGACTATCCTGAACCAACCTGAGCCAACCAGGACTATCCTGAGCCAACCTGAGCCAACCTGAGCCAATCAGGACTATCCTGAACCAACCAGGACTATCCTGAACCAACCTGAGCCAACCAGGACTATCCTGAGCCAACCTGAGCCAACCAGGACTATACTGAACCAACCAGGACTATCCCGAGCCAACCTGAGCCAACCTGAGCCAACCAGGACTATCCTGAACCAACCAGGACTATCCTGAGCCAACCTGAGCCAACCAGGACTATCCTGAACCAACCTGAGCCAACCAGGACTATCCTGAGCCAACCTGAGCCAACCTGAGCCAATCAGGACTATCCTGAACCAACCAGGACTATCCTGAACCAACCTGAGCCAACCAGGACTATCCTGAACCAACCAGGACTATCCTGAGCCAACCTGAGCCAACCAGGACTATCCTGAACCAACCAGGACTATCCTGAACCAACCTGAGCCAACCAGGACTATCCTGAGCCAACCTGAGCCAACCTGAGCCAACCAGGACTATCCTGAACCAACCTGAGCCAACCAGGACTATCCTGAGCCAACCTGAGCCAACCTGAGCCAACCAGGACTATCCTGAGCCAACCTGAGCCAACCAGGACTATCCTGAACCAACCTGAGCCAACCAGCACTATCCTGAGCCAACCTGAGCCAACCAGGACTATCCTGAGCCAACCTGAGCCAACCTGAGCCAACCTGGACTATCCTGAGCCAACCTGAGCCAACCAGGACTATCCTGAACCAACCTGAGCCAACCAGGACTATCCTGAGCCAACCTGAGCCAACCAGGACTATCCTGAACCAACCTGAGCCAACCAGGACTATCCTGAGCCAACCTGAGCCAACCTGAGCCAATCAGGACTATCCTGAACCAACCAGGACTATCCTGAACCAACCCGAGCCAACCAGGACTATCCTGAGCCAACCTGAGCCAACCAGGACTATCCTGAACCAACCAGGACTATCCTGAACCAACCTGAGCCAACCAGGACTATCCTGAGCCAACCTGAGCCAACCTGAGCCAACCAGGACTATCCTGAGCCAACCTGAGCCAACCAGGACTATCCTGAGCCAACCTGAGCCAACCTGAGCCAACCAGGACTATCCTGAACCAACCTGAGCCAACCAGGACTATCCTGAACCAACCTGAGCCAACCAGGACTATCCTGAACCAACCTTAGCCAACCCGAGCCAACCAGGACTATCCTGAGCCAACCTGAGCCAACCAGGACTATCCTGAGCCAACCTGAGCTAACCTGAGCCAACCTGAGCCAACCAGGACTATCCTGAACCAACCTGAGCCAACCAGGACTATCCTGAGCCAACCTGAGCCAACCTGAGCCAACCTGAGCCAACCAGGACTATCCTGAGCCAACCTGAGCCAACCTGAGCCAACCAGGACTATCCTGAACCAACCTGAGCCAACCAGGACTATCCTGAGCCAACCTGAGCCAACCAGGACTATACTGAACCAACCAGGACTATCCCGAGCCAACCTGAGCCAACCTGAGCCAATCAGGACTATCCTGAACCAACCTGAGCCAACCAGGACTATCCAGAGCCAACCTGAGCCAACCTGAGCCAACCAGGACTATCCTGAACCAACCTGAGCCAACCAGGACTATCCTGAGCCAACCTGAGCCAACCTGAGCCAACCTGAGCCAACCAGGACTATACTGAACCAACCAGGACTATCCCTGAGCCAACTATCCTGAGCCAACCTGAGCCAACCTGAGCCAACCAGGACTATCCTGAACCAACCAGGACTATCCTGAACCAACCTGAGCCAACCAGGACTATCCTGAGCCAACCTGAGCCAACCTGAGCCAACCAGGACTATCCTGAACCAACCTGAGCCAACCAGGACTATCCTGAGCCAACCTGAGCCAACCAGCACTATCCTGAGCCAACCTGAGCCAACCAGGACTATCCTGAGCCAACCTGAGCCAACCAGGACTATCCTGAACCAACCTGAGCCAACCAGCACTATCCTGAGCCAACCTGAGCCAACCAGGACTATCCTGAGCCAACCTGAGCCAACCTGAGCCAACCTGGACTATCCTGAGCCAACCTGAGCCAACCAGGACTATCCTGAACCAACCTGAGCCAACCAGGACTATCCTGAGCCAACCTGAGCCAACCAGGACTATCCTGAACCAACCTGAGCCAACCAGGACTATCCTGAGCCAACCTGAGCCAACCTGAGCCAATCAGGACTATCCTGAACCAACCAGGACTATCCTGAACCAACCCGAGCCAACCAGGACTATCCTGAGCCAACCTGAGCCAACCAGGACTATCCTGAACCAACCAGGACTATCCTGAACCAACCTGAGCCAACCAGGACTATCCTGAGCCAACCTGAGCCAACCTGAGCCAACCAGGACTATCCTGAGCCAACCTGAGCCAACCAGGACTATCCTGAGCCAACCTGAGCCAACCTGAGCCAACCAGGACTATCCTGAACCAACCTGAGCCAACCAGGACTATCCTGAACCAACCTGAGCCAACCAGGACTATCCTGAGCCAACCTGAGCCAACCAGGACTATCCTGAACCAACCTTAGCCAACCCGAGCCAACCAGGACTATCCTGAGCCAACCTGAGCCAACCAGGACTATCCTGAGCCAACCTGAGCTAACCTGAGCCAACCTGAGCCAACCAGGACTATCCTGAACCAACCTGAGCCAACCAGGACTATCCTGAGCCAACCTGAGCCAACCTGAGCCAACCTGAGCCAACCAGGACTATCCTGAGCCAACCTGAGCCAACCTGAGCCAACCAGGACTATCCTGAACCAACCTGAGCCAACCAGGACTATCCTGAGCCAACCTGAGCCAACCAGGACTATACTGAACCAACCAGGACTATCCCGAGCCAACCTGAGCCAACCTGAGCCAATCAGGACTATCCTGAACCAACCTGAGCCAACCAGGACTATCCTGAGCCAACCTGAGCCAACCTGAGCCAACCAGGACTATCCTGAACCAACCTGAGCCAACCAGGACTATCCTGAGCCAACCTGAGCCAACCTGAGCCAACTTGAGCCAACCAGGACTATACTGAACCAACCAGGACTATCCCTGAGCCAACTATCCTGAGCCAACCTGAGCCAACCTGAGCCAACCAGGACTATCCTGAACCAACCAGGACTATCCTGAACCAACCTGAGCCAACCAGGACTATCCTGAGCCAACCTGAGCCAACCTGAGCCAACCAGGACTATCCTGAACCAACCTGAGCCAACCAGGACTATCCTGAGCCAACCTGAGCCAACCAGCACTATCCTGAGCCAACCTGAGCCAACCAGGACTATCCTGAGCCAACCTGAGCCAACCAGGACTATCCTGAACCAACCTGAGCCAACCAGCACTATCCTGAGCCAACCTGAGCCAACCAGGACTATCCTGAGCCAACCTGAGCCAACCTGAGCCAACCTGGACTATCCTGAGCCAACCTGAGCCAACCAGGACTATCCTGAACCAACCTGAGCCAACCAGGACTATCCTGAGCCAACCTGAGCCAACCAGGACTATCCTGAACCAACCTGAGCCAACCAGGACTATCCTGAGCCAACCTGAGCCAACCTGAGCCAATCAGGACTATCCTGAACCAACCAGGACTATCCTGAACCAACCCGAGCCAACCAGGACTATCCTGAGCCAACCTGAGCCAACCAGGACTATCCTGAACCAACCAGGACTATCCTGAACCAACCTGAGCCAACCAGGACTATCCTGAGCCAACCTGAGCCAACCAGGACTATCCTGAGCCAACCTGAGCCAACCAGGACTATCCTGAGCCAACCTGAGCCAACCTGAGCCAACCAGGACTATCCTGAACCAACCTGAGCCAACCAGGACTATCCTGAACCAACCTGAGCCAACCAGGACTATCCTGAACCAACCTGAGCCAACCAGGACTATCCTGAACCAACCTTAGCCAACCCGAGCCAACCAGGACTATCCTGAGCCAACCTGAGCCAACCAGGACTATCCTGAGCCAACCTGAGCTAACCTGAGCCAACCTGAGCCAACCAGGACTATCCTGAACCAACCTGAGCCAACCAGGACTATCCTGAGCCAACCTGAGCCAACCAGGACTATCCTGAGCCAACCTGAGCCAACCTGAGCCAACCAGGACTATCCTGAACCAACCTGAGCCAACCAGGACTATCCTGAGCCAACCTGAGCCAACCAGGACTATCCTGAACCAACCTGAGCCAACCTGAGCCATCCAGGACTATCCTGAGCCAACCTGAGCCAACCTGAGCCAATCAGGACTATCCTGAACCAACCTGAGCCAACCTGGACTATCCTGAGCCAACCTGAGCCAATCAGGACTATCCTGAACCAACCTGAGCCAACCTGGACTATCCTGAGCCAACCTGAGCCAACCAGGACTATCCTGAGCCAACCTGAGCCAACCTGAGCCAACCAGGACTATCCTGAACCATCCTGGACTATCCTGAACCAACCTGGACTATCCTGAGCCAACCTGAGCCAACCTAAGCCAACCTGAGCCAAATCATTGGGCGAAGGGCGAAGTACACCCTGGACTTGTCACCTGTCAATCACAGGGCTGACACACAGAGACAGACAACCTTTCGTACCCACACCTACGGGCATTTCAGAGTCACCAGTGGACCTAACGAGCATGTCTTTGGACCGTGGGAGGAGGCCGGAGACCCCGGAGGGAACCCACGCATGCACTAGGAGAACATGCAGACTCCACACAGAAAGGCCAAACCAGGGTTTGAACCAGTGACCTTCTAGCTGTGAGGCAACAGCGCTAACCACTGCAGCACCGTGCAGCCCCAACCTGAGCCAACTGTACCCTAAACAAACGTCCAACTACAGTCAAAGTATGTTTTCTCACAGAGAGACTGGCTGCAGAGCAGCAGAGGTCTGCTGTCAGATGAAATCTTATTCTCAGTGTCAGATTAGTAAACTGATCCTGAGTCTGCTGGGTCGTCCTGACAGAAGCTGATCTGAGTGCAGCGTCATCAATCTGAGTGTTTGCTGAATCACAGAGTCCTCAGAGGAGACTCACATGACAGGAAGTGCAGAGTGGGTCTCAGGTGTCTGCAGACCAGCTGATGTCTGACATATAAAACCTCAAGCTGCACCACGAGCACATTTACAGGACACAGATATTCTGTTACCTCGTCAAAGTGAGGAGAGAAAACAGAGAGGACTTTTTGTTATCAGACTTTCACCGGAAGAAATAACACTTTATAAAATCAGAGACTTTAAAGAGTCTGGGTTTCTTAAAGTAAGGACGGGACCTTTTGTCTGTGTGTGCGTGTGTGTGCGTGTGTGTGTGTTTGTGTGTGTTTGTGTGTGTTAATACCTCAACAGCAGCCTTGGCTCTGACAAACTCGTCCTCCAGAGACTCCTTTCTAGCCAGCAGGGAGCGAGTCCGTCTGCGCTGCCTGGACGCCCCACAGTCCTGAAAACACACACACAGAAATACACACACACACACACAAACACACACACACACACACACACACAGGAAGGTCAGCCAGCAGCTGTCATTGTGACAGAAAAGACAAACTCACAGACTCCCAAAAAACTTGAGAACAAAGTCAAAGTTGTATTTAAAGAGACATTCAAGCACCTGAAGGGAACACTCCTTTGTCCCAGGCTCCCTGAACTACACACTGTGTTTGGTGGTTTAACTTGTGTTTGTAAGCATCTTTTCAGTTTGAGAACAGAAGAACACACGGTGGTGCTGTCTGTATCAGTCCTGTAGTACTGCACTATAACTATCAGCAGTATTACAGCGGTGTGAGACAGCAGCTGACCTGTGATGAAGAAATGAAGTCCAGATCATCGAAGCTGTGGATGTCGAAGGACTTCTTTGTCAGAGGATCAGTTTTAAACTCTGCAGACCTGAAGGAATAAAATAAAAACGTTATTACTGTTAAAGCTCTGTTAGTGCCCCTCTGTTCAGCTGCCAAACAAACATGGCTCTCTTCAAAGCCGCCAGCCTTCATTGACAAAACAGTAAACTCATGTCACAGAACACAGGAGTTACTGTTATATGGCTGCCTCAGTTTGTGAGCTTTCTTGTGTCACTGTGTGTTTAATAGATTATTGTGTCTGCATTAACCATTAAAAATACCAAAATCACAAAATAACACAAACAAACTAATCGATCAAAGCAGCAGCAGACCAGCAGCTCCTGTGTCCTGTGAGCTTAAATCAGTGTTTTTCTGAATGGAGTCTGGTGTGTGTGCAGAGAGCGATGTAACGTCTGTGTGTGGTTAAAACAATCATCTTCCTCTGTAACAAAAAGGTCTATCTCTGTAGGGATCCTTTCTGTCATGTTGTCACACACTTAGAAGAACAATCTGAGCCTGTCAGTGGAAACAACAAGAACTTTTAGTGGACGACCTTTGACCCATCAAGGATTATGTTGCAGACATTACAGCCTGTTTCACCACTGCAGGCTGCCAAAGCTGTTTGTACCTGTCAGTTATTTTGACATAAAAAATATGCAAAAATAAGTACCCAGGTTTTAAATACCAGCATATCCCTTTAATCTGACCTCACTGATCACCACAGTCACAGTTTGAAGGTCATATTTACCACAGCAGTTCACTGGAGGAGTGGTGGGAGGTGCATCTCTTCTCGTACCTCCTGCGTCCTCCATCCTCCACGTCCAGGTTCACATCATCCCATTTGTCCAGAGGAGACGAGAGGCTGACTGCAAACACATCGACAATGTGATGCTAACAGCTGCTAACAGAAACATGCTGTACTGTAGGTGAACTGAGTTCTGTCTTTATGAAGCTTTGGAGAAATCATTTGTTATTTTCTCATCAAACAAGAGTCTTAAAAACTGAGGGACTTCAGGTGTGTGTGTGTGTGTGTGTGTGTGTGTGTGTGTGTGTGTGTGTGTGTGTGTGAATGTAGAAGGACACTGAGGGGAAACAGGAAGTGAAATTCTCATCACAGTAAAAGCTCAGATTAAAATCCACCTCCTCTTATTTTTACTCACAGCTGACGGAGTTCAAAGCTTTTAACCAAATGAAGCTAAAAACAAACCCGATTGGGAGTCGCTCACTCTGACGATGATGTTGGACAAAACACCCCAAAGAGGATTTATGGATTTATTATATGTATATGAAGACTATTTTTGGTTATCTTCAATTTAGGTCTGCAGTTTAATCAGTGAATGTCTTTCAGTCTGAACTGAGGGTCTGAGGACAGACGGTGGGGGGTTATTGTTCTGTGTGTGTTCTACTGTTATTTTTCTAATTTAGTCAAACTGTCCTCATTAGTTTAATGAATTAGCGGTTAGCAGCTCCAGTTAGCAGTCCATCCATTTTACGGATGTAAAGACAAATCACTGCAATACTTTGACACTGAAGGAAACTCAAACAAACAGGAGGTGTGTGAAGGTTCTCAGTCATCAGTAAACATGGTCAACAGCTCAGGTTAACGCCGCACCCTTGATTACACATCTATTAGCACACTAATGACCTACAGAGGCTTATATTTCTAGCTAATAATGCTAACATCTATTAGCATTCTAATAACCTACAGCGGCTTATATTTCGAGCTAATAATGCTAACATCTATTAGCATACTAATGGCCTACAGAGGCTTATATTTCTAGCTAATAATGCTAACATCCATTAGCATACTAATGGCCTACAGAGACTGATATTTCTAGCTAATAATGCTAACATCTATTAGCATACTGATGGCCTACAGAGACTGATATTTCTAGCTAATAATGCTAACATCTATTAGCACACTAATGACCTACAGAGGCTTATTTTTCTAGCTCCGTCCACCAGTGAGTTTAGAAGTGAAGAAGCCTTTCGGATGAGAGGTGAAACGTCTTCAAGAACTTCAACCAAGTCCAGCTGCCTTTTGGATGAAGCTCTTAGCTTCTGAAGCGTCTTTTTCTGGGTGGATTTATGGACTTTTATTCTGGATGGACTTCAGACGTTAACATATAACCAAGAAGTGAAAGTCTGAGAGAGCTGTCCTGTTCTGATAAGACTTTTGATCTTTCCGAATAAACTGACTTCACTCTCTTTTCAGTGCAGACAGTTTTTAAATCTAAAGCTGCACTTGGTGATTTTAGCCATTAGGGGGCGTCTGTTCCCCCCTCTGACATATTATCATATGTTAAAGAAGTTGATGCTAATATGTTAGCAGATAGGTGCTCACTTTCACAGAGCATCATGATAATCTCAACTACAGGGTTGATAATTACTTGTGGCGTTCCTCAGGGTTCTATTCTTGGTCCTTCATAATTTAGCCCTGGTTGAGGCTGCATGTTTCTGTTACTTGTGATCTCTTGGAGACAGCTCAGCAAGCTGTAAACTCTGACATATTCTCATCTTGTTAAGATAGTGTGCGATCACGTCTCTTGTGTGCAGGTTTAACTCCTGTACCTGAGTCCAGTGAGATCCTCTCAGGCGTTCTGGGACTGCCAGGCAGGTGTTGGACCTCCACCTGGATCAGCTCTGTCTCATCAGGTTTTATCCGTCGTCGTGGGCTCTTCGAGCTGCCCTTCCTCCTCAGAGGGCTCCTCCTCTGCTCCCTGTTACTGCTGCTACTGCTTCCACCATTGCTGCCCCCGCTGCCCTCCCCCGGCTCACTGAGGTCCACCAGGTCCAGAGCAGTGGACAGAACTGTAGGAGGACCGGACGGGAGGTAAACATCTGACAATGATGAGTCAGAGTAAACTCAGACGGGTTTGTTTTTTAAGGGAAATCTTCTTTAACAGAAAAACAGTTGTGTTTACCCTAAACTGTAAGGGTGTGTATTTATATAGTATTTATTTCCTTGTGTGATGAATAACATTTAGATTGACCTGAAATATTTTGGTCGTCTGCGTCGAGGCTGAGTCAGGAAACCTGCAGTCAGAACTGAGGGTTTTATTTGATCACTCTAATCAATAGTGCCCCTGAATATTAGATTACATGTTCATTTTCAGTAACAATAACTGATCTGAGAATGTATTATATTCATCCTACACTGAGCTTATTCACGGTGACCTTTACATGTCTTTAACTCTGAAACATGATGCCACGGTTTGAACCTCGCAGGTGAAACTTCAGCTGCTGTCTGAGCTTTGATTTTAATGAAAATGCAGGAACAAACAAAGCGAGCGGAGTGCCTGTTAAAGATAATGAATGTGAGGAAGAGGACGAGGGAGACAGGAGGAGCCGGCAGGTCAGAGGTGTTAATTAATGCCTGGTGTACCTGCTGAGTGGAGAGGTGACAGATGGGCAAAGAGGAGGACGGAGGACAGCCAAGGACACAGAGGAGGACAGGAAGAGAGAGGAGAGCAAAGAGATGAGGGAGAAAACAGAGAAAGAGAAGGGGAGGTCAGAGAGAGAGAGAGAAGAGGAGGTGAGAGGAGGACACGGGGAGGAGAGAGGGGAGGCTGGACCAGGACATTTCTGAGAATCACAGAGGAGGGCAGAGGAAAACTAAAGTGAGAGAGTAACATGGTGACAAAGAAATAAGGATACGGGAGAGGAAGGAGGCCGGTGTGAAAGATGAACAAAGCTCAAAACACAGGAAAGTTGTGTTAGCATTGCTACTTTCTGAATGCTAACACTTTGTTCAGACTGACAGTATCTGTAGAACGGCTTGTGATGAGATGTGGATCAGACATTCATGCTCCCCTCTGGATGAACTTCAATAACAGTTGGTCATCCTCTGACTTTAACTAGCGCCACCATCAGGTCAACATGTGAATGAATCCAGTACTTTGGTTTATGACCAATGTGACACAGATGTTTCCTCAGCATGGACATGAAAGCTTCCTGACTCTAAGGGGATGTCCCCCGCCCTGTCAGAGAGGCTTCACTGCTCCTGAGAGGACGGAGGGTGGAGCGGAGCAGTGAGAGGAGGATGGATGTAGACACAGAGGGAGGACGAGGAGGTGCTGATGAGCAGCAGAGGATCCCTGCTGAGCTGTGGAGGACAGGGGGAGGCCGGGGGGAGACAGAGGGAGTGAGGAGGAGGTAATTAGCGGGAGTCTACCTGCTGTGTTGGAGGTGAGGGGTCGGGAGGAGGGGGCGTCGCTCCGGCTCTCCGACAGGAAGTCATCGATGGAGGGACTCAGCAGGGGTCGACTCTCCTGCTGCTCCCGGACCAGCTGGAGACAAAAACAACAGATAGCAGTGAGACTGACAGGTGTAGAGAGAGAAGAGTGAGACTGACAGGTGTTGAGAGCAGAGTGAGACTGACAGGTGTAGAGAGAGAAGAGTGAGACTGACAGGTGTAGAGAGAAGAGTGAGACTGACAGGTGTAGAGAGAGAAGAGTGAGACTGACAGGTGTTGAGAGCAGAGTGAGACTGACAGGTGTTGAGAGAGCAGAGTGAGACTGACAGGTGCTGAGAGAGCAGAGTGAGACTGACAGGTGTTGAGAGAGCAGAGTGAGACTGACAGGTGTAGAGAGAGCAGAGTGAGACTGACAGGTGTAGAGACAGCAGAGTGAGATTGACAGGTGTAGAGACAGCAGAGTGAGACTGACAGGTGTAGAGAGAGAAGAGTGAGACTGACAGGTGTAGAGAGAAGAGTGAGACTGACAGGTGTAGAGAGAGCAGAGTGAGACTGACAGGTGTTGAGAGAGAAGAGTGAGACTGACAGGTGTAGAGAGCAGAGTGAGACTGACAGGTGTTGAGAGAGCAGAGTGAGACTGACAGGTGTAGAGAGCAGAGTGAGACTGACAGGTGCTGAGAGAGCAGAGTGAGACTGACAGGTGTAGAGAGCAGAGTGAGACTGACAGGTGTTGAGAGAGCAGAGTGAGACTGACAGGTGAAGAGAGAGCAGAGTGAGACTGACAGGTGCTGAGAGAGCAGAGTGAGACTGACAGGTGCTGAGAGAGCAGAGTGAGACTGACAGGTGTAGAGACAGCAGAGTGAGATTGACAGGTGTAGAGACAGCAGAGTGAGACTGACAGGTGCTGAGAGAGCAGAGTGAGACTGACAGGTGTAGAGAGAGCAGAGTGAGACTGACAGGTGCTGAGAGAGCAGAGTGAGATTGACAGGTGTAGAGACAGCAGAGTGAGACTGACAGGTGCTGAGAGAGCAGAGTGAGACTGACAGGTGTAGAGAGAGCAGAGTGAGACTGACAGGTGTAGAGACAGCAGAGTGAGATTGACAGGTGTAGAGACAGCAGAGTGAGACTGACAGGTGTAGAGACAGCAGAGTGAGACTGACAGGTGTAGAGACAGCAGAGTGAGACAGGTAATAACATAAAAACATCTCTCTGAACTTGCACAAATATAAACAGTGTTCACTGTGAAAGTTGATGCGTGTCCTGACTGGACCGTCTCTGTGCTCTGGGTCAGCTGTCAGAGACTCATGGTTTTAATTCCTCATGGAAGCATTCTTGGACCAGTGGAAGTCTAATCTCACCATGTTAATGATGATGCAACAACGGGGTGTCTCACAGACTTTCATGTTTGGATGAGCAAGAACTTTTTAAAGCTAAACAAAAACTGTAAATCAAACGTTACACACTTGGGAGGGATTTTAGACTCTGACTTAGATTTTAAACTTAAACAGGTTATTAAAACATCATTTTTTCACCTAAGGAACATCGCTAAAGTCAGGCCTTTTTATCGCAGAAAGAAGCTGAAATTTTAACCCATGCTTTTATTACGAGCTGTATAGTCTATTGTTATCCAAAGAGTCTCTGAGGAAACTGCAGCTCGTTCAGAACGCTGCTGCCAGGGTCTTAATGCGAAAAAAGAAAATCGCTGCACTGGCTCCCTGTTTCTTTTAGAATTGATTTTAAGGTTCTTTTACTCGATATTAAAGCTTTAAATCACCTTGTTCCTCCCTACATCAGAGACCTCCTTTTCTATGTGCCAGCCAGATCACTGACCTCCCCCAATGCTTCTCTTTTAAATGTTCCTTATGCGTCCCACACAAGCACCGACGACAGAGCTTTCTGTTTTTATGCCCCTAAACTGTGGAACTCACGCCCCCTCGACATCCTCGACTTACTATTGTGGTGGCAAGATGACGCCAGTGTGTCAGGCGGGCCGTCAGCTGCTCCAACTGTTGTGTGTGTTTCTGCTGTTTCTAAATCTTGTTGCACATACTGTCAACACTCTGCTGGTGTATGACCGCCAAACGCTGCTAGATCTGAGAATTACCGCCACAAATACTGTCAAAGTTGATTGTTACGGAAAAAAACGGACCCTCATTTCCTATCGGATCTTCCGGCATATTTCCGCCGCACTTTAGTGCCGAAAACGGCACCGACGCCGGGGAAAGCGTAGCGGCTGTCTTGTGAGGCTGAGGGCCGGGTTGGTACGTCCTGATCGAGGTGGATATTGGGCTGGGCCTTGCTTGTGTGTCTCTCGACGTTTCCTGGACCCTGTTGCTGCCTGTTTGGTCCCGGTGGCGGGCTCGGATGTGGTGTTCCAGCCCCGCGGACCCTGCTCTCCTTGTCTCCGCTGGCGCGGAGTGAATCTGGGGATCCTGCGGCCTCTGTGTCGGGCCTCCTCGTCAGCTGTTCGCTCAGACCCGCCAGCTCCTGCCAGGTTTGTTCTGGTCAACGCCAGATCACTTGGGAATAAATCATTTATCCTTAAGGATTTCTTCATTTCCCGGGATCTGGATTTTCTCTTTATCTCCGAGACTTGGCTGAGTGTTGGTGAGTCCAGTGTCCTCACAGAACTTTTACCTGACGAGTGCTGCTATTTTAATTCTCCTCGGACGTCTGGCCGAGGAGGAGGAATTGCGACTGTTTTTAAGAGTGACCTTAAATGCAAACAGATTATCGCTGTCATCCTCCTTCACCAGCTTTGAACTGAGTCTGTTTGAGCTGGGGCATTCTCACACGGTGTTGTGTGCTGTGGTTTATCGGCCTCCCAAATATAACAGAGACTTTTTAACAGATTTTTCTGTGTTCTTAGCTGATATTATGCCTAAATATGACCGGGTCCTTATTGTTGGAGATTCTAATATTCATGTGTTTCCCTGAAAACCCTTTGGCGCGGGACTTTTTAAACATCATTGACTCTTTTAATCTTGTGCAGTCTGTACTTGGGCCGACACATGAACGTGGTCACACTCTTGATCTTGTTTTATCTCACGGTTTGCCTGTTGTTAACCTGGAGATCTGTGACGCTTTTTTCTCCGATCATATGCCTGTACTGTTTGAAGCTGCTGTTTGCTGTCAAACAGTTAAACCTCGCGCTGCTGCTCGCACATGTCGAGTTATTAACCCTTCCACTGCTGCTCACTTCTCAGATGTTTTCAGTCAAAACTGTGTCATGCCTGAATCTGTGTATGAGGATACAGAGGCTCTTACCTCATGGTTTCTCGATACCTGTCAATCTGCCATAGACTTTGTAGCTCCATTAAAGACCAGACAGTATAAAACTAAATCGGAGGCGGAGCCCTGGCTGAATGAAACAACCCGTGCTGCCAGACTGGATTGTCGAAGAGCAGAACGAAAGTGGAAAAAGGACAAATTGCAAGCGTCTTTTCAAATGTTGAGGGATTACTGGCGTCATTACCAATTCATTGTGAAAGAGGCTAAAAGAAAATATTTTTCTGACATTGTCCTGTTAAACTGCCACACGCCTCATGTGTTGTTTAAAGTTATCAACTCTGCTCTGAATGTATCACAGACTGTTGGAATTGAGGCCTCCCCGGCTGTGTGTGAAAAATGTCTTCACTTCTTCATTGATAAAGTCACTTCTACCAGAGAACTTAATTTACACCTCCTGCCATTGACCCTTCAGTGTCTGTCCCCTGTTCTGCTGGGTTGGACTCATTTGAGCCTGTGACCCTGCCCTTTGTGCAGGAGATTGTTGGTCATTTGAAGCCCTCAGGTTCTCCAGATGATACCGTCCCTCCCCGACTTTTTAAGGAGGCTTTCCAGACTGTCGGACCATCTTTTCTCACAGTTATTAATAGCAGTCTGTCCTCTGGAGTGGTTCCTGTTCATTTTAAACATGCCGTTGTGCAACCTTTGTTAAAAAAACCTGGGCTGGATCCTACTGTTTTGGCAAATTTCAGGCCTATCTCTAAATTGCCTTTCCTTTCTAAAATCTCAGAAAAGATTGTCTACTCTCAGCTCATGGACTTTTTAAATGAACAAAATATTCTTGAGATTTTCCAATCCGGTTTTAAAACATTGCACAGCACCGAATCAGCACTTTTAAGAGTTTTTAATGACATCTTCTTAGCTACTGACTCTGGTCACTGTGTTGTCCTTGTACTTTTAGGTCTGACTGCAGCTTTTGATACAGTGCACCATGAAATCCTGATTGCTCGTTTGGAGCAGTGGGTGTCACATCGAACCTTCTGTGTCAGCCTTGATGACTCTGTGTCCTCCACTGCTCCCCTCTCATGTGGGGTACCACAGGGCTCTGTGTTTGGCCCTCTTTTATTTTCCCTCCATCTACTCCCACTTGGTTCAATCCTCAGGAAACATGGCATTTCTTTTCATTGCTATGCGGATGACAGTCAGATCTATGTCCCCCTTAAAAAGTCAGACTCCTACAGTGTTGAGCCACTGCTAGAATGTTTACGTGACATTAAAGCCTGGATGTCTTTAAACTTTCTAAATTTTAATGAAAAAAAGACAGAAGTCATGGTCTTTGGTGGCACTTCTGTGACCCCCCTGGTTGATCTGGGTTCTTTGGCACAGTATCACAAGCCAACTGTGAACAATTTGGGGGTAAAAGTGGACACAGACCTTAAATTTGACAGCCAGATTGAAGCTGTGGTGAAGTCAAGCTTCTTCCAGTTGAGGCAGCTGGCAAAAATTAAACCAGTCCTTCAGAGACAACACTTTGAGACAGTAATCCACGCCTTTGTGACCACTCGGCTGGATTACTGCAATGCACTCTATATGGGGGTAAGTGGGTCCTCCATTGCTCGTCTTCAACTGGTACAAAATGCTGCTGCACGTCTTTTAACTGGCACAAGCAAGTATGAGCACATTTCACCTATTTTAGCTTCACTCCACTGGCTGCCCGTCCATTTTAGGATTCATTTTAAAATTCTTTTATTTGCTTTTAAAGCCTTGAATGGCCATGCCCCACCTTACCTCTCGGAGCTGCTGCACCCCCACACTCCCAGCCGCTCTCTCAGGTCAGCTGACCAGCTGCTCCTGACAGTCCCTAAAGCTCGGCTTAAGCTCAGAGGTGAACGAACTTTTGCGGTTGCAGCTGCAAAACTGTGGAATGAACTGCCTCCACATAAGACAGGCCTCGTCACTGTCTCATTTTAAATCTCTTCTTAAAACCCACCTCTTTTCTCTGGCTTCTGACACCATGTAGCGTGTTGATCTTATGATTTTATCTTATTTTATTACTTTTACCCTTTTGTGTCCATCGTTTTATTGTGCTTCTGTTGTGTTATTTATTGTGTTTTTTATCTTGCTGTGCAGCACTTTGGGAACCCTGTGTTTGTTAAAATCGTGCTATATAAATAAAATGGATTGGATTGGATTGGATCGAAACAGCTGCTCTGTGACTATTTTTAAAAGGAAATTGAAGACCTTTCTTTTTACAGTGTTTCATGTAGCAGAAACAAAGTCAGACAGAGCAAACACACAGCTTCAGGTGTGATCGGACACTGGTGCCAACAGGAAGTGGACAGGGTGGTTTTTTTGTTTGTTTTAATCTGGATTTTTTTTTAATCAGTATTTTTATTGCCAAAGTTCTCATCATTGTTTTATACAAAGTTTTATCTCGTCTTGTTTTTAATTTATTGATTACTAACATTTTATTGGTTTTACTGCGGTGAATGAAATTTTAATTTATTTTTTATTCATATCTTTTAAAATTATTTTGATAACTTTCTACTTCCGTGTTCTAGTCTTTTAAAATTGTATTTGTTGTTGTCGAATACTTTTCTGTCTGTTTGTTCCTTTGTGAAGCACTTTGGGCTGTTAGGGGCTGCTGTTAGGAGCTGGTGTTAGGAGCTGGTGTTAGGAGCTGGTGTTAGGGGCTGGTGTTAGGAGCTGCTGTTAGGAGCTGGTGTTAGGGGCTGGTGTTAGGGGCTGGTGTTAGGGGCTGGTGTTAGGAGCTGCTGTTAGGAGCTGGTGTTAGCGGCTGCTGTTAGGAGCTGGTGTTAGGAGCTTGTGTTAGGGGCTGGTGTTAGGGGCTGCTGTTAGCGGCTGGTGTTAGGAGCTGCTGTTAGGAGCTGGTGTTAGGGGCTGGTGTTAGGGGCTGCTGTTAGCGGCTGGTGTTAGGAGCTGGTGTTAGGAGCTGGTGTTAGGGGCTGCTGTTAGCGGCTGGTGTTAGGAGCTGGTGTTAGGGGCTGGTGTTAGGGGCTGCTGTTAGCGGCTGGTGTTAGGAGCTGGTGTTAGGAGCTGGTGTTAGGGGCTGCTGTTAGGGGCTGCTGTTAGCGGCTGCTGTTAGGAGCTGGTGTTAGGGGCTGGTGTTAGGAGCTGGTGTTAGGAGCTGGTGTTAGGGGCTGGTGTTAGGGGCTGGTGTTAGGAGCTGGTGTTAGGGGCTGCTGTTAGCGGCTGGTGTTAGGAGCTTGTGTTAGGGGCTGCTGTTAGGAGCTGGTGTTAGGAGCTGGTGTTAGGGGCTGGTGTTAGGAGCTGGTGTTAGGAGCTGGTGTTAGGGGCTGGTGTTAGGAGCTGGTGTTAGGGGCTGCTGTTAGCGGCTGGTGTTAGGAGCTTGTGTTAGGGGCTGGTGTTAGGAGCTGGTGTTAGGGGCTGCTGTTAGCGGCTGGTGTTAGGAGCTGGTGTTAGGGGCTGCTGTTAGCGGCTGCTGTTAGGAGCTGGTGTTAGGGGCTGGTGTTAGGGGCTGCTGTTAGCGGCTGGTGTTAGGAGCTGGTGTTAGGGGCTGGTGTTAGGAGCTGGTGTTAGGAGCTGCTGTTAGGGGCTGCTGTTAGGGGCTGGTGTTAGGAGCTTGTGTTAGGGGCTGGTGTTAGGAGCTGGTGTTAGGGGCTGCTGTTAGCGGCTGGTGTTAGGAGCTGGTGTTAGGGGCTGCTGTTAGCGGCTGGTGTTAGGAGCTGGTGTTAGGGGCTGCTGTTAGCGGCTGCTGTTAGGAGCTGGTGTTAGGAGCTGGTGTTAGCGGCTGCTGTTAGCGGCTGGTGTTAGGAGCTTGTGTTAGGGGCTGCTGTTAGGAGCTGGTGTTAGGGGCTGCTGTTAGGAGCTGGTGTTAGGAGCTTGTGTTAGCGGCTGCTGTTAGCGGCTGCTGTTAGCGGCTGCTGTTAGGAGCTGGTGTTAGGAGCTTGTGTTAGCGGCTGGTGTTAGCGGCTGCTGTTAGCGGCTGCTGTTAGGAGCTGGTGTTAGGAGCTTGTGTTAGCGGCTGGTGCTAGCGGCTGCTGTTAGGAGCTGGTGTTAGCGGCTGGTGTTAGCGGCTGCTGTTAGGAGCTGGTGTTAGGAGCTGGTGTTAGGAGCTGGTGTTAGGGGCTGCTGTTAGGGGCTGGTGTTAGGGGCTGCTGTTAGGGGCTGGTGTTAGCGGCTGGTGTTAGGAGCTGGTGTTAGGAGCTGCTGTTAGCGGCTGGTGTTAGGGGCTGCTGTTAGGGGCTGGTGTTAGCGGCTGGTGTTAGGGGCTGGTGTTAGGAGCTGGTGTTAGCAGCCGCTGTTAGGAGCTGCTGTTAGGAGCTGGTGTTAGCGGCTGGTGTTAGCGGCTGGTGTTAGGGGCTGCTGTTAGGAGCTGGTGTTAGCGGCTGCTGTTAGGAGCTTGTGTTAGCGGCTGGTGCTAGCGGCTGGTGTTAGGAGCTGGTGTTAGCGGCTGGTGTTAGCGGCTGCTGTTAGGAGCTGGTGTTAGGAGCTGCTGTTAGCGGCTGGTGTTAGGGGCTGCTGTTAGGGGCTGGTGTTAGCAGCCGCTGTTAGGGGCTGGTGTTAGGAGCTGGTGTTAGCGGCTGGTGTTAGCGGCTGGTGTTAGGAGCTGGTGTTAGGAGCTGGTGTTAGGGGCTGCTGTTAGCGGCTGCTGTTAGGAGCTGGTGTTAGGAGCTGGTGTTAGCGGCTGCTGTTAGCGGCTGCTGTTAGGAGCTGCTGTTAGGAGCTGGTGTTAGGGGCTGGTGTTAGGAGCTGGTGTTAGGAGCTGGTGTTAGGAGCTGGTGTTAGCGGCTGCTGTTAGCGGCTGCTGTTAGGAGCTGGTGTTAGGGGCTGCTGTTAGCGGCTGCTGTTAGCGGCTGGTGTTAGGAGCTGGTGTTAGGGGCTGGTGTTAGGAGCTTGTGTTAGGGGCTGCTGTTAGGGGCTGGTGTTAGCGGCTGCTGTTAGCGGCTGCTGTTAGGAGCTGGTGTTAGCGGCTGGTGTTAGCGGCTGCTGTTAGCGGCTGGTGTTAGGGGCTGGTGTTAGGGGCTGGTGTTAGCGGCTGGTGTTAGGAGCTGCTGTTAGGGGCTGGTGTTAGCGGCTGCTGTTAGGGGCTGGTGTTAGGAGCTTGTGTTAGGGGCTGGTGTTAGGGGCTGGTGTTAGGAGCTTGTGTTAGCGGCTGGTGTTAGGGGCTGGTGTTAGGAGCTTGTGTTAGCGGCTGGTGTTAGCGGCTGCTGTTAGGGGCTGGTGTTAGCGGCTGCTGTTAGGAGCTTGTGTTAGCGGCTGCTGTTAGCGGCTGCTGTTAGGGGCTGGTGTTAGGGGCTGCTGTTAGCGGCTGCTGTTAGGGGCTGGTGTTAGCGGCTGCTGTTAGCGGCTGCTGTTAGGAGCTGCTGTTAGGAGCTGGTGTTAGCGGCTGCTGTTAGGGGCTGGTGTTAGCGGCTGCTGTTAGGGGCTGCTGTTAGGAGCTGCTGTTAGGAGCTGGTGTTAGCGGCTGCTGTTAGGGGCTGGTGTTAGGGGCTGGTGTTAGCGGCTGCTGTTAGGAGCTTGTGTTAGCGGCTGCTGTTAGCGGCTGGTGTTAGCGTTATGTAGATCAACAGGCAGGTTGTGCAGGTGTTAGTGTGTCAGGTCCTCTGAGATGATTAATATGATCTCATAATCAAACTATAAGACTTGAGAGGAGGCTGAACTCTGTGTTCCATCTCTGCTGAGGGCTAAAGGAAGTGATGACAAAAGGCAGCGTGCAGATAAACAGGGAGGATAATGTGATAATGAAATGTTTCCTAATGACTCACAGACAGGATTAAATCCTGCGCAGGTTCAGAGCTCTTCATCTGTTTTTAAGGCTTAAAGAATGGTCGTGTGTTCGTGTGAAGCAGCAGAGGACTCAGTAATACAAATGTAATTCTTAAATCCATTCATGAACACAGCTGCTGGTTCACCAGAACAATCTCTAAATGTTTCATTCATCCGAGCTGCAGCTGACAGCAGCGACGCGGGAGGAGGCCTGAAAACAGACGAGCAGCGTCTCTTACAGGAAGTGCTTTTATTGTTGAAACTCTACAGCCCCTCACAGACGAGTAACGTCTGTTTCAATGATGCTTATGTCATCACACAGAGGAGACTTCAGCTTCATGACAGTCGTTTCACACAAGCAGATCTACATCTATTATCATCTGTTACCATCATGATACTCTTCAGACTGACAGGATTATCAACAGATTCATGCTGATTAATGTCTGTATCTATGAAGATACACGTTTTTATACGAATGACTGAGGTTACTCCTCTTAGCTCACGTTGTGTATGTGAAGAGTATTGACAGTTAAATAAGGCTCTAAAATCAGAGACAGGTTAAACCCAGACTACGAGGTGACAGATGGTTCTCAGTCTCAGGTTGCTGTCCACACAGAGCTTTAAAGATGAGACACGCGTCCTGATCCAGGAGCTGCAGCCTTTGATGGTCCACAGAGGATGAGCCGTTCGGAGCCGGCGTAGGCGTTAAAGCCGAACTGAAATGAGACGGAGGACTTCCTGTTTGTGTCACCAGCTGTTCTCGCCCTCACCCTTGCATCACCATACGCTGCTCCTGCCGCCTAGCAACAGGCAGCTAGCGGGCTAACTAGCTAGCATTACTAACGTCACTTAACTGAAGCTCTTATTTTAAAGATGATTTGTTTCAAGGGTCCTTTGGTTTTATTAAACATGTGTAACGCGGCTCTTTGACTGAAGTTGAAACCAAAAACTTTTACATGTAAAGTGTTTGAATCTCGTTTGAATCAGCGTGCAATGCATCTCGGGATACGTTGGGCCGTGAAGGATGCACCCGATGGATCCTTCACGGCCCAGGAAATGGAGGACGCATTTGTCAGCCACATCTGAAGGAGCCTTCATATTGGGACAGCCTTCGACACGCTGCTGTGGCTGTAGCCTTCAAATACATCCTTCAAAGGTTGCAGGCCCCTGGATTGAGTGACACAGCTATTATCTGCAGCGTCCACGTTGTTTCTTCATTCGAGCTTGTGAACGTGCCGAAGCTTCCGTACTCAGGGAACAGGAGTGTCCGAGGATGCAGCATCGGACAGAAGATCACTTCTTCACACGGGTACATCTGTGTCTGTTCATGCTGACAAACAGGGAGACACTGCTGGACCAAACTCGCTCTGCTAACTGTCCAGTGGCTTCAGTCCTGCAGTCCTGGACTGAGACGATCTGCTGCAGTGCTCCTGCTCCTAACGCTGTTTGTTTAGATCAACAGTCACTTCCTCGGGACGACTGAAGAGCTCAAACATCGTCACCTTAAAGTTTGTGCTCCTGACTGCCTGCAGGAACACACAACGTCCCTGTGACAACTAATTACTGCCAGCTCACTGGTGTAATGAAAAGGCATTCTGGGAAACGAAGTACAAAGTAAGCTTTAATTCACTGGTTCAGTCAGAGGCCTGATTTAACCTGATCACAGATCTGTGTGTGTGTGTGTGTGTGTGTGTGTGTGTGTGTGTGTGTGTGTGTGTGTGTGTTTCTGTGTCTGTGTGCGTGTGTGTCCCTAATCCTAATCCACACAGCCGAGTTCGTCCACATGTCAGCAGGAATATGCTTGTATTTAATCCTGGCAAAGAGCACAACAGCTCCACCAGCCAAGAAAAAACATCCCGCCTTAAATCTCACGTCATGTTTCAAACAAGGAAGAGAAACACAAACATCAGCTGATCCATAAGACGACAGACTTACAAACAGGAAGTGTGAAAGTAATAACAAACATAATCCTGTTAAATCACTTTCATCTACACACAGTGTGACGGTCGAGCTGAACTGTCTTCATATTTTGGGTTCTAACAGGAACACACAGTGTGTGAGTGTCTCCAGTAGATGTGTTCATCCTGCAGCAGTGAAACAGGCTGTAATGGCTGCAACATAATCCTTGATGGGTCAAAGGTCGTCCACTAAAAGTTCTTGTTGTTTCCACTGACAGGCTCAGATTGTTCTTCTAAGTGTGTGACAACATGACAGAAAGGATCCCTACAGAGATAGACCTTTTTGTTACAGAGGAAGATGATTGTTTTAACCACAGACAGGAGGACACATGAATCCTCCTGACAGTCAGGTGACGTGGTGTAAAGTGTTCATCTCAGGGTCAAAGGCCCTGTTCACACCTGGTATTATCATGCGTCCTGGGTGATCTTCAGTGACCTCTTGTGATCGGATCATTAAACCAGAGAGGTAACTTGCTGCTGTCTGAGACGCTCCGTGACGGGATCGGATCTTGTAACACGAGCAGGAAGCACTCTTTGACTTCCTGTGACAGGTCTGAACATACTGAGTGTATTATAAACTGCTTCTTTGTGCTGATGTGTGTGTGTATTGTTATATTACGGTACATGTATCTTATATCTGTAGTGTAACGTGGTTTAATGACACTGACAGCTGTGTATTAAATAACACTGCACATGTAAAGGCTCAGAGCTGATCATTAAACTATGAACTCTGTGCAGCAGCTTCCTCCTCCGCGCGGGAAACATGCTCGAGTGCATCGTCCCTTCATTGAGGAACATAAGATCAAATCATTTAAATGTGTCTCTCACAGTTTGCTGCAGCGGGTGAAACTCAACAGACTGCAGGTCAAACCAGCAGGAATGAAAGAAAGAAAAACAGGAAACATCAATCTCTGAACAGTGCCAGAAAACAACAAGCGTGGTCGTCATGCCAACCTTGGTTGTCACGGTGAGGAGGGTGTTTCCTTCTGAGGATGCCTTTTTACCAGGAAGCTCCTTCAGCACCATGGCAACGACCCTTTCCCCTTTCCCCTACAACAGATCGACAGGGTTCATTCATTCAGGACGTTCAGATCCACTCCAGCTCACGTCCTTACAAAGGTCAGCTTCAGATTTGAGATGATTATATTTTGAAAGGTCAGCGTTCCTGAGAAGATACTGTTAACACTCAGAATGACCTCTACTCCTTTATAACGACCCAGGATCAGATAATCCAGCTTCCTGTTGTCCTGGTTTTTCAAAGTAAAACTGGTTTTATGATTACCTAATCCAGATGACCATAGCTCTAAATGGGACTACACACTATGTCCACAGGGGGCGCCAGAATCAGCACACTGAAAGGTCCTCACAGCTGTGTTTCATGTTGATGCTGTTTGAAGGTCAGCGTCTTTATCTGCTCTGTCTCTGTGCAGATACAAGGGGCATATAAACAATGTCTACAGCACTGTGTAAAGTGTATGTACTGCTGTAAGTAGTGTCCTGCAGAAACAGAGTAAAGTACAGGCTCTGAAATGTCACACACACACACACACACACACACACACACACACACTGTGCATTCTCTCTGACAGCAGGGAGCACTTAGCGGCTGCACATGGAGAGTCTGCTGTGTGAAAACTGAGATCCTTCAGCCTGACGTCTACGCTGACCTCTACGCCTAGCTTAGCATAAACTAGCTGAAATATCCAACACTCTGTTAGTGTTAAAAACATCATACAGCAGAAGCAGGAATACGAGGATCAGATACGAGATGCTCTGTAGATAAACCTGAACACATGGACATGATTCCTATACACATGTTCAAACACATATAAAGTACAGTAATAACACTTTTAAATGGAGCACAGTACAGTTAGTTACAGTGATATACAAGGATCTGGATAGGGCAGGATGGGGTGCACAAAGCAGGTACAGGTTTGTCCACAGGGGGAGCCAAAATCAACACAAACACAAAGTTCCTCACAGCAGCTTTAAATACGTTTATATTTGGGAAACACACTTTTTGTTGTTGTTAGCTGAGCTGAGAACTTAAATGTACGCACGAGGCACAGCAGGTAACTCATTAATTAAAACTCCAGACACGCCGTCGTCAGGATCGGACAGGACCTCATGTTTATCAAAGTTCTGTTTGCTGACCATCAAAGAAAGGTCGGCTGGGAATGTTTGTTTACTTATTGTTGCTGCTGGATCACATGGCTGTATGCTCGCGGACACTGGACAGTATGTTAATGTCTGTGGGCACGATTGTCGGTGCCACAGGTAGTTATGTCTGAGAATAATAATAAATTTACCTCTTAGTTGCGTGTGTGTGTGTGTGTGTGTGTGCGTGCATGTGTGCGAGTGTGTGTGTGTTTCTGCAAGCATTAGAGAGAGCGTGCATCAGAATGAACATTTTTTCTAAAGAAGACTTTTATCCAATGCAAAAACATTTTGATCTTGTCAGTTAACCGGTTATTAACCGTTAGGAGTGTTGGTTAACCACTTATTATCCGTTAGGAGTGTTGGTTAACCAGTTATTGACCGTTAGGAGTTTCGGTTAACCGGTTATTAACCGTTAGGAGTGTTGGTTAACCACTTATTATCCGTTAGGAGTGTTGGTTAACCAGTTATTGACCGTTAGGAGTTTCGGTTAACCGGTTATTAACCGTTAGGAGTGTCGGTTAACCAATTATTAACCGTTAGGAGTGTCGGTTAACCGTTAGGAGTGTCGGTTAACCAGTTATTAACCGTTAGGAGTGTTGGTTAACCGGTTATTAACCGTTAGGAGTGTCTGTTAACCGCTAGGAGTGTCGGTTAACCAGTTATTAACCGTTAGGAGTGTCGGTTAACCAGTTATTGACCGTTAGGAGTTTCGGTTAACCGGTAATTAACCGTTAGAAGTGTCGGTTAACCGGTTATTAACCGTTAGGAGTGTTGGTTAACCGGTTATTAACCGTTAGGAGTGTCTGTTAACCGCTAGGAGTGTCGGTTAACCAGTTATTAACCGTTAGGAGTGTCGGTTAACCAGTTATTGACCGTTAGGAGTTTCGGTTAACCGGTAATTAACCGTTAGAAGTGTCGGTTAACCGTTAGGAGTGCCGGTTAACCAGTTATTAACCGTTAGGAGTGTCGGTTAACCGTTAGGAGTGTCGGTTAACCAGTTTTTGACCGTTAGGAGTGTTGGTTAACCAGTTATTGACCGTTAGGAGTGTCGGTTAACCGGTTATTAACCGTTAGGAGTGTCGGTTAACCAATTATTAACCGTTAGGAGTGTCGGTTAACCGTTAGGAGTGTCGGTTAACCACTTATTGACCGTTAGGAGTGTCGGTTAACCAGTTATTGACCGTTAGGAGTGTCGGTTAACCAGTTATTGACCGTTAGGAGTGTCGGTTAACCAGTTATTGACCGTTAGGAGTGTCGGTTAACCAGTTATTGACCGTTAGGAGTTTCGGTTAACCGGTAATTAACCGTTAGAAGTGTCGGTTAACCGTTAGGAGTGCCGGTTAACCAGTTATTAACCGTTAGGAGTGTCGGTTAACCGTTAGGAGTGTCGGTTAACCAGTTTTTGACCGTTAGGAGTGTTGGTTAACCAGTTATTGACCGTTAGCAGTGTCGGTTAACCGGTTATTAACCGTTAGGAGTGTCGGTTAACCAATTATTAACCGTTAGGAGTGTCGGTTAACCGTTAGGAGTGTCGGTTAACCAGTTATTAACCGTTAGGAGTGTTGGTTAACCACTGATTATCCGTTAGGAGTGACGGTTAACCAGTTATTGACCGTTAGGAGTTTCGGTTAACCGGTTATTAACCGTTAGGAGTGTTGGTTAACCGGTTATTAACCGTTAGGAGTGTCTGTTAACCGCTAGGAGTGTCGGTTAACCAGTTATTAACCGTTAGGAGTGTCGGTTAACCAGTTATTGACCGTTAGGAGTTTCAGTTAACCGGTAATTAACCGTTAGAAGTGTCGGTTAACCGTTAGGAGTGCCGGTTAACCAGTTATTAACCGTTAGGAGTGTCGGTTAACCAGTTTTTGACCGTTAGGAGTGTTGGTTAACCACTTATTATCCGTTAGGAGTGTCGGTTAACCAGTTATTAACCGTTAGGAGTGTCTGTTAACCGCTAGGAGTGTCGGTTAACCAGTTATTGACCGTTAGGAGTTTCGGTTAACCGGTTATTAACCGTTAGGAGTGTCGGTTAACCAGTTATTGACCGTTAGGAGTTTCGGTTAACCGGTAATTAACCGTTAGAAGTGTCGGTTAACCGTTAGGAGTGTCGGTTAACCGGTTATTAACCGTTAGGTTACAATTCTCAAAGTTCTCATTTCGAGGATCTAGACACAAAGATTGAATGTAGAAGCAAGGACCTATACACAAGGATATGATCTGCACTCAGAGATCTCGGTACAAAGATTCAATCTGTACTTAATCTTATAATCTAGACACAAGCAAACAGTGTAGAAACAAGATCAACATACAACGATCTAATCTTAAATGTTGCATTCATGATGCAAGGATCTAGGTGCAGGAATAACATCTACATGCCATGTTCTAGAAACAAGGATGCAATCCAACATACACAGAGCTAGATGCAATGATCAAGACATGTGGATCTGGATACATGACAACGATCCAGATTCAAAGGTCTGATCTAGAAACAGGGACCAACACCAAAGGATCCAATCTATATAGCAAGGAACAACAAACAAGGATCAACTCTAGATACAAAGATCTAAACTCTAGTTACAACATTACAATCTGGATAAAAGGATCTGGATACAAGGGTGTGATCTGGACGATTGGATCTACATACAAGAATCAAATATAGATACAAGGACTTCTGGGATATGATCTGGATACAGGAATATGTTCCATACCTAACTCAAGATATAATGACGTAGACACAAGGTTAGGATCCGGAGACAAGGATCTAGACAATCTAAATACAAGCCTAAGACTGATATATAAGGATTTGTTGAAAGGATTCGATCATTATACAAGGATCAGATCTCCAGGATCGGGGCGGCTGTGGCTCAGTGGAAGAGTCGGTCGTCTTTCAATCGGAAGGTCGGAGGTTCGATCCCCAGCTCCCTCAGGCTACATGTCGAAGTGTCCTTGGGCAACACACTGAACCCCAAATTGTTCCCGGTGGCATAGCCAACAGGTATGAATGTGATGACTGATTGACAGTTGGGCACTTCATGTAGCAGCCTCTGCGTGTGAATGTGTGTATGCGGTTGAATGTGACATGTAGTAAAAAAGCAGCTTTGAGTGGTCGCAAAGACTAGAAAAGCTATACTATACTATATAAGTACAGTCTATTTACCAGGATCGAACGCTACAGTCTCTGTATACATGAAACTACTACGTCATCACCTCCCACAGTTCAGTTCAGCCGACAGAGTGATGAGCGATGACGTGTGTCTGCTGGCAGAGGGACGAGCTGATGGAGTGAACGCAGCATGCAGGACGAGTTTATCAATAAAACATCAGCCACAGTTTTATTATTAGAGCGGCTCAGACACACACATGAAGCAGGACGGAGGGAGAAGAGCTGCAGCACATTTACACACATGAAGCAGGACGGAGGGAGAAGAGCTGCAGCACATTTACACACATGAAGCAGGACGGAGGGAGAAGAGCTGCAGCACATTTACACACATGAAGCAGGACGGAGGGAGAAGAGCTGCAGCACATTTACACACATGAAGCAGGACGGAGGGAGAAGAGCTGCAGCACATTTACACACATGAAGCAGGACGGAGGGAGAAGAGCTGCTGCACATTTACACACATGAAGCAGGACGGATGGAGAAGAGCTGCTGCACATTTACACACATGAAGCAGGACGGATGGAGAAGAGCTGCTGCACATTTACACACATGAAGCAGGTGGGAGGGAGAAGAGCTGCTGCACATTTACACACATGAAGCAGGTGGGAGGGAGAAGAGCTGCTGCACATTTACACACATGAAGCAGGTGGGAGGGAGAAGAGCTGCTGCACATTTACACACATGAAGCAGGACGGATGGAGAAGAGCTGCTGCACATTTACACACATGAAGCAGGACGGAGGGAGAAGAGCTGCAGCACATTTACACACATGAAGCAGGACGGAGGGAGAAGAGCTGCAGCACATTTACACACATGAAGCAGGACGGAGGGAGAAGAGCTGCAGCACATTTACACACATGAAGCAGGACGGAGGGAGAAGAGCTGCAGCACATTTACACACATGAAGCAGGACGGAGGGAGAAGAGCTGCAGCACATTTACACACATGAAGCAGGACGGAGGGAGAAGAGCTGCAGCACATTTACACACATGAAGCAGGACGGAGGGAGAAGAGCTGCTGCACATTTACACACATGAAGCAGGTGGGAGGGAGAAGAGCTGCAGCACATTTACACACATGAAGCAGGAGGGAGGGAGAAGAGCTGCTGCACATTTACACACATGAAGCAGGACGGATGGAGAAGAGCTGCTGCACATTTACACACATGAAGCAGGACGGATGGAGAAGAGCTGCTGCACATTTACACACATGAAGCAGGTGGGAGGGAGAAGAGCTGCTGCACATTTACACACATGAAGCAGGTGGGAGGGAGAAGAGCTGCTGCACATTTACACACATGAAGCAGGACGGATGGAGAAGAGCTGCTGCACATTTACACACATGAAGCAGGACGGAGGGAGAAGAGCTGCAGCACATTTACACACATGAAGCAGGACGGAGGGAGAAGAGCTGCAGCACATTTACACACATGAAGCAGGTGGGAGGGAGAAGAGCTGCAGCACATTTACACACATGAAGCAGGACGGAGGGAGAAGAGCTGCAGCACATTTACACACATGAAGCAGGACGGAGGGAGAAGAGCTGCAGCACATTTACACACATGAAGCAGGTGGGAGGGAGAAGAGCTGCAGCACATTTACACACATGAAGCAGGACGGAGGGAGAAGAGCTGCTGCACATTTACACACATGAAGCAGGAGGGAGGGAGAAGAGCTGCAGCACATTTACACACATGAAGCAGGACGGAGGGAGAAGAGCTGCTGCACATTTACACACATGAAGCAGGACGGAGGGAGAAGAGCTGCTGCACATTTACACACATGAAGCAGGACGGAGGGAGAAGAGCTGCTGCACATTTACACACATGAAGCAGGACGGAGGGAGAAGAGCTGCAGCACATTTACACACATGAAGCAGGAGGGAGGGAGAAGAGCTGCTGCACATTTACACACATGAAGCAGGACGGAGGGAGAAGAGCTGCTGCACATTTACACACATGAAGCAGGACGGAGGGAGAAGAGCTGCAGCACATTTACACACATGAAGCAGGACGGAGGGAGAAGAGCTGCAGCACATTTACAAACGGATTAAGCTGTAAAATCTGCTTCTTAATTCTGTTCATGTTTTCAGGCAAGAACAAAATCACGTCTGGATTTTATGTTCTAACAAACATAAACTGTGAATGTTTAGATCCACTGAAGTTTGAGATGTCTCAGATAAACGAGAGTACGTATGTAACTACGGTTCTATGAATTCTGGATGACCGCCAGAGGCAGTGCTTAATACTAGATATTATCCATCATGCGCATGCAGCAGGTCGAGTATTTAACATCAACAAAGTCACATGTGACCTGGGATGACGTAGGGCAGCCCTGCCTACATAACCCCACGTCATCATCAAAGATGTTCCTACAGAATCTTTTCTGATTCTGAGTGACAGAGAACTCTGGCAGTTGTCCAGAATTCATAGAACCGTAGTTACATACGTAACTCTCGTTCTATTTCACTGCGTGGGGAGCAGCAACACTGACCCTGTAATAACGGGCCAAGGTGCACGGTGAAGCCCAGGTGGCTGCAGCACAAATCTCATTTAGAGCCCCCCCCGTAGTGCTGCCCAGGAAGTGGAGACACTCCTGGTTGAGTGGCCCCTGATATTGAAAGGCAGAGGCAGTCCTTTTGACCTGTATGCCTCCCCGATTACCTCAAAAATCCACCTGGAAAGTCTCTGTTTGGACAGGGCGTGCCTTTTTCTAGGGCCACCATAGCAGATAAACAGGCCATCAGAGTGGCGAAAGCCAGCAGTTGCCTGTATATAATGTCTCAAGGACCTCACCGGGCAGAGCAGTTCTGCTGAACTAGCTTCCTCATGCTGTAGGCAAGAGGGGTCATAAGCTGCTAGCTCAATGACCTGATTAAAGTGGGCAGGAGCCAGCCTCTTCGGGAGAAATGACGGGTTGGGCCAAAGTGCTACCCCCTTGCCAATCGAGTTCCAGCGCATACATGCTTCACTCACTGACATGGCATGAAGCTCACTCACATGTTTCCCTGATGCCATCGGCAGAAGAAAAACAGCCTTTGCTGAAAGCCACTTTAGCTCTGCCTGCTCCAGAGGCTCAAAGGGGGAGACGAAGGGCCTCCAGCACAAGAAGTAGGTCCCATGAGGGAACCTTGACAGCCTGTGGGGGGTTCCGCCGCTGGGCTCCTTTAAGGAAACGAATCACCAGAGACCCTAAAGTCTGCTTATCCACTCTAATATGCCTGGCCGAAATCGAAGCCACATAGACCCTCAAGGTAGAAGCAGAGAGCCTTCTCTCTAAAACCACAGTATCATTGGCACAGAAAAACTCTCAGGTACCTGTTTGTTAGCTCTACACCACTCTGAAAATATCTTCCACCTGTTGGCATAAAGTGCCCTGGTGGAGGGAGCTCTTGAGTCCATGATGGTTTGGACTACCATTAGGAGTGGGTCAGGCCCCTCAGGGGCCATATCCAAAGCTGCAGGTGTTCCGGGCCCGGATGAAAGATTTGGGCCCCTAGCTGTGAGAGCAGGTCTCTCCTCCTGGGCAGGCACCATGGATACCTGTCCAGAAGCCTGTACATCACTGGAACCACCAGAGTCTCCTGGTTTGGGGCCACCAACAGGAGTCTGTGGTTGCCTTGTTGAACTCTGTGTAGTGTTCCTGCTAAGAGAGGAAATGGTGGGAAAGCATAAAGGAGGTGATCTGGCCATGGGTGTGCCAGGGCATCTTGTCCCAATGGACTCGTTGTCTCTATCAGTGAGAACCAGAGGGGGCAGTGTGTCAAGGACTCCGAGGCGAACAAGTCCACCTCTACTCTGCCACATTTTCCCCTTGCCTCTACTACCTCTGGGTGGAGTCTCCACTCCCCTGAGGGAGGCTTCTGTCGGGAGAGAAAGTCTGACACCAGGTTAGTGTGTCGACTTGTGCCCGCACTGAAGCCACACCAGATTGGGGCAGCTCCCCCTCAAGCCACAGTCCCTTTACCTCAGCCAAGCTACCTTTAGCCCATGTGGCATATAACTGCAGTTCATGCATTGACTGTCAGACAGCCCCTCCCTCATGGTGGACAACACCGAGGCATGCGGGGTATTCAGCATGTCCATCTGCAGCTAGCAGTGGAGACATGCAGGTGCGGCAAACATGTGAGCTTGACATGATGGGCCAGACTGCATATTTTCTTCCTTTACTTGGCTAATTTATTGGTTACTTGGGAGCGAAGCCACTCTTTAGTTACAGAGCAGCAAGCTTTACTATGGTGAGCGTCATTTCAAGAATAAAGTTATACACACTAACAAACTTAAATCACCACTAAGATAATGTTACACTACACACTGTAGGTAGACAACATGCTTTGACGAAAGCAATCATCAGGGAGCAATACTTTAACTGCAACAAAGGAAGCAAGCAAACACAGGCTACTGGGGAGCATCTGCTCTAAAACTAAACTAAGGAGGTATGCTAGGCTTTAACGAGCGAAAACAATCGTCAGAGAGCAGTGAATTAACTACAACAAATAAGTTGTCTGCCAGTAAGTTTGTTTCCTCTTGGAAAAATAAATCAATAACCGCCCCTATTGAAAGAATAAATTAAGGTTACGTTACTTCAAAGCTAACAAAAGGAGAATACTTAACCTTCCAGCCGAGCACCAGAGCTGGCAAAGACACCACCGTTAGCCTACCCGTAATGCTATGCCTCCGGGACCGGCGAAAACACTGGTCTGTCGACAAAGTTAACTTTAGTCGGAAATTTCTCAACGCAGCCCTTAGAGGATGAAACCGTAGCTCCAACCATGTGGTCACAGGGCTACCAGCAAAGAGTCACCGGCTACCTGCTTGTATTTCAAGCCTATAAGTTTCAACTTGCATTCGCGCATTACCTGCGAGAAGATACAAGAGACATCTTTGATGGTGATGATTGTGTAGGCAGAGCTGCCCTACATCATCCCAGGTCACATGTGACTTTGTTGATATGAAATACTCGACCTGCAGGAGATGGATAATATCCAGTGTTAAGCACTGCCCCTGGCGGTCGGTAAGAATGAGACAGACTCAGTTTCCTCACCTGCAGTTTGCTTCATTTCTTCAGACCTTTAAACAATAACTACAAATCCTTCCAGAGACAGTTTACTGACTCTGATGTGTTCAGAGCTTATTCTCATTACCAAAATCATCAACGTCCTTTCTACCACATGTGCTAATTCAGAAGTTTATGTAACTAAAATTGTTTTTCTTTTCTTCTTTTATTTTATTTCAGTTCAGAACTATGCTCAAAACAGGCTGCAGATCTGAGACAGAAGTATATAAATGTATAATGCAAATAATAATTTGGCTTTATAATGTTTTTGTTTTTTGATAGTTGAGATTTCTAAAGAAATGAGAATAAATGTGACAGACGAAGATGAACAGATTATTTTAGTTTCAAAATGTGCTCATTTCTTTCTGCATTTTTCATGTTTTCTTTTTGACTTCACTTGTAGATGCAGTGACTCCATTTTGATTTTATTTATATAGTATAGTAGACTCATGTCCCATCTGTTAACATGGAGGAGGCGGGCTTTATGAGCTATACTGCAGCCAGTCAGCAGGGGGCGAACTTTAGGGAGCTGTCATGTTTTTTGTACAGTCTGCGGTTAGATGTACAAGCTGAAATAAAGAAGAGGCACTGAAGTCTCAACAGCTGCAGTTCCTCTGGCGTCCACTTGAGGCTGTCTCCAGCAGTGAGTCAGTCCCCATAGAGCCCCATGTTAAACTTTACAGCAGAAATAAACATGTTTACAGCCTGGTACAAAAAACAGTTTGGGTCTCTATAGCTCATTTCTCTCTTCATGACAACTGTACGGGGAGAATCTTTATACAGCTCACCTGTTTACATTATATTAAGGCTTAAAGTGATGCAGCATTAGGGGCGTGGCCTCTTTGAGTGACAGCTGGGAGCTGCTAGCTGTCTGCTAGGTGTCCCCTCAGCTAACTCAGTCACTGAACGTAACCTCTGGGCCGTGTTTGTGCTGTTGGAGCCTGTTGGAGATTTGTTCATGTAAATATCAGACAGATAATCTGTGTGTGCGCTTTATTGGACGAACAGACCGTCCAACACGTCTCACACACTGTTTTTACACTCAGTCACATGATACTGTTGTTTTATTTATAAATGGTTAGCTGTTCATGTCACTCTTTAAGTAAACAAACAGCAAGCATGCATTCACACTGTGAGTATCCTGCAGCAGAAACTGCCTTTAATAACCAGCTGGATAACTTTGATCTGTAGTCCTGTTCGTTCAAACTGTGCAACAAACTACAACCCCCATGAAGAAGCCTGAGTGTGTGTGTGTGTGTGTGTGTGTGTGTGTGTGTGTGTGTGTGAAACTTTCATTACTGCTGTTTAAGGTAATTCCGAACTTCTCTGTACATCTGCCTCTTCACCGTCTCTGTGTTATATTCTCTCACTCTGTCACAGTGTTGCTCACCCAGTGTGTGTGTGTGTGTGTGTGTGTGTGTGTGTGTGTGTGTGCGTGCGTGTGTGTGTGCGTGTGTGTGCGATGTTGGTGGTGATCTAAAAATAACCTGCTGTTGTGCTGAGCAAACACTCCTCCATCAGACAGAGTCCCTGCAGAGCTGAGCTCGCTGCTTCTGCAAACACAGTCAGCATCCTCGCAGGAGGACGACTGCAGTACTGCTACTGTTACTGCAGCAGTAGTACTGCTGTTGTTAGTACTCTCACTACTGGTACTTGTAATAAGCAGTACTGATTGCAGTACTGTTGATACTGGTACTCCAGTGCAGCAGTGTGATGAGTATCGAGGGGCAGAGCTTCACAGCAGCAGACTCCTCCCCTCCTCTCTGATGATGGACTGAGGCAGGAGGTGGTTCAGCAGTTGTACAGTGAGTCAGAGCAGGAGACTCTGAGGCTGTTGAAGCAGCCTTTATATTATTGTTGTGAATGAAATCTCACCAAACTGTGAAGGAAACTTCTGACATTATAAAGCTGCAGGTCGTAAAGAGTTAAAGATGGCCGCTGGTTCAGGTAATAAAGCACAAAGACGTGCTGAGGGCAGCAGCAGCCCGGCCACTGGACCCCGGAGAGTTCAGATATTTTTACCCTCCGATGATCCAGCACTGCTAATTAATCTTGTATGAGCGTGTTTCCCCCTGTGGCTCACACTGTAACTACAGTACAGCACGACTACAGGAGCCTGCAGAGGACACACAATCTGGCTCTGGAGGGGAAGAAGGTTTCTGGTACAAGTTTCAGATGAATGATTTTATATTTCATAAAGATCTCTGTCACGTTGTCTGCAGATAAACTGCTGCCTCAAACAACTGTGAGCAGACTGAACATGGCCGACTGCCTTCACGTAGAGTGTGGAGACTTTTCCACTCTGTCCATCATGTTCCAGTAAGAACGAGGTTTGTTGACGAGTCAGTTTATTGTCATTAAATCTCAGTAACATCTGTTTGTTGTGGCTTCATAGCGCTGTAGTGAGACAGATCTCAGCCCACGTGTGACTCTCTAGATACAGTGAAACTGCCACTCAGCGGAGACAGATGGACAGGCGCTCCACAGCTGAAACAGAACGCCGGTAGTTGGTGTCCATCAGAGAAATCCTGGTACTGACCCGAGCTCATCACACTGGGCCCTGGTCAGCCTCGAGGAGCTGGAAGCAGCAGGAGAGTTCATCAGACACAGCTCAGGAGGAGGAGGGAGGTTAACCAGCTGTGGGAGGACAGGAGATGTTATGAACACAGACAGGATGGAGTTTAGTTTTCTGACATAAAAAAAACAAGCCGGGCCGGACTCTGTCTCCCCCTCCACCCTGAAGCACTGTGCCGATCAGCTGTCTCCGGTGTTCACAGACGTCTTCAACACCTCATTAGAGACCTGCCTTGTGCCAGCCTGCTTCAAGGCCTCCACCATCACTCCTGTCCCCAAAAAGCCGAGGACCACAGGACTTAATGACTACAGACCTGTCGCCCTGACCTCTGTGGTGATGAAGTCCTTTGAGCGCCTGGTGCTCTCACACCTAAAGGACATCACTGAGCCTCTCCTGGACCCCCTGCAGTTCGCCTACAGAGCCAACAGGTCCGTAGACGATGCAGTCAACATGGCCCTACACTTCATCCTCCAGCATCTGGACTCAGCAGGAACCTATGCCAGGATCCTGTTTGTGGATTTCAGCTCTGCCTTCAACACGATCATCCCGGCTCTGCTTCAGGACAAGCTCTCCCAGCTGAACGTGCCCGACTCCACCTGCAGGTGGATCCCTGACTTCCTGTCCGACAGGAGGCAGCAGGTGAAGCTGGGGAAACACGTCTCTGACTCCAGGACCATCAGCACCGGCTCCCCTCAAGGCTGCGTTCTTTCCCCTCTGCTCTTCTCCCTGTACACCAACAGCTGCTCCTCCAGTCATCAGTCCGTCAAGCTCCTGAAGCTCGCGGACGACACCAACCTCATTGGACTCATCTCTGGTGGGGACGAGTCTGCCTACAGGTGGGAGATTGACCACCTGGTGACCTGGTGTGGTGATAACAACCTCTCGAGGACCTGTACACCTCCAGGACCCTGAGGCGTGCAGGTAAGATCGAGGCCGACCCCTCTCACCCCGGACACAGACTCTTTGAGACCCTCCCCTCTGGCAGGAGGCTGCGCTCCATCAGGACCAAAACCTCCAGACACAGGAACAGTTTGTTCCCCTCTGCTGCCAGCCTCGTCAGCAAGGCCCCTGATTCTGAGCTGTGTCCTGTGAGCTAAAATTAGATTCAAATATTAATCTAATATAATCAAATATTACCCTGTCACTTTGATCCATCAAGGATCATGTTGCAGCCATTACAGCCTGTGTCACTGCTGCAGGATGTCGTTCAGTCATTTAGACTCAAAATACGTTTTTTAAATCACCCTTCAAAGTCATCAAAGATCAATGAGGCCCGATTCTTTACAAGCAATAAAGAGATTTGAATCTGTCCCTGAAGCTCCATGGCTTCATTAACACTCGCAGAGAGGTGAAGTGTGTGTGTGTGTGTGTGTGTGTGTGAAACAGGTGTGTGTGAAGTCATTTCAGAGGCCTTAATAAAACATGAGCAGTGACCTTGTGACGGTAAAATCCACCTCGTCTCCTGCCACAACATGGCCGAACAACGCCTGAACACTCCCACGCTTAATGGACTGAAAACCTCTGAGTCCCACCGGAGGCTGTGTGTGTGTGTGTGTGTGTGTGTGTGTGTGTGTGTGTGTGTGTGTGTGTGTGTGTGTGTGTGTGTGTGTGTTGTTGTGGCATTTAACCCGCAGCAGAGGTCTGACTGGGATCCTGCTCTCAGTCTGAACTTCAGTCATCAACGATAGTTTTCAGGATTTCTTTTCCCTGATATCGTGGATATGTTCAATAACATGTAAAACTGATCTCAAGGAAAAACTGTCATCATAGCGTAGCATTGTCAGGAGTGCATGTGTGAACTGGGCTCTGAGGAGCTGCAGGACATTTTCCAGAGTGCGGATCAGGTGTGAAAGAGACTTGAATGAGGTGAGAGCACAAAGTGACATCATACCCTTTATAATGGAGTCACTGTGTGTAACACTTTAGTTGTTGAAGCGAACTCTGCTTTGCTACGATTACTCAGATGTTCATGAATCCTAATCTCACCTCAGGCACTCCAAGGCTGGACTCCTGGTGTCTGTCTGAAACAAGCTGCAGCTCTGAACACCTCACCAAACTTTCACAGCTTCATGATGTAACAGAGGTTACTACAGGTCACAGCTGCTCTCACCTGGACACCTCAGCAGCATGATCACCTCAGAGTACTTCTTCTGCTTCAAGAGGCCTTCGAGAGCTCGCACACAGACATAATCATGTGACATCACAGCTGCAAGAGTCCTCCTGCTCTGTTCTCCTGTCCAGCACCCCTAAAGGAGTAGTTGTGTTTGTTTGAAGTGGGTTTGTGTGAGGTCCTTATCAACAGGAAGTGTCCTCAGACAGTAGATAACAGTCAGCACGGCCCCTGTCAGGAGAAGCTGTCTGGAGTTCCTACACAGAAGCTAAGCTAAGCTAGCTGCAGACGGGGCCGGGAGCACCGCGTCCTTTAGCCACTTAAAGAGTCCTACACATCAACAAACATGCCGGTTTGAGTGTACGCTGTGTTTTAGCTTAACATTGACGTCAGACAGCCCCATCCCTCGGCACTATGGGTGCTTTTCGACCAAAAGTACCAGGAACTTTTAGTTCCAGGCTTCTAGGCTCCTCATCCCGTTGCTGGTTAATGCTGTGGCTACATGAACGGCTACGTGGCTCCGTCTGGCCGAGTGTTTACCTTTCCAACTCACACACGGCGTGAGGTTGTTTGTGCCGACAGGAAGTAGGGGACGTGAGTTTTCTTTTCATAAAGTTACTGTCACGGTGCAGATCACGCTGATTAAACTTTGATTTGAACACCGTTAGAAACGGTTGATGACATACCGTATAAATAACACAGCAGCAGCCCACAGGTCTGTTTGTGTTTATTTAATAAGGAAACGTGTCGCTCCACCTGAACTACCCTACTGTTTCATCAGGCTGTCTGAACCAAGAGGGGGGGCTTGTTATGTTAAAGGAAAACAGACTTGAAAGTCCCAAACATGGACATGAAAACACGCTGCATTCGGTATAACTTTTTAATACTGAAATAAATATCACAGAACAAACGAAAAGATATCTCTATGTATGTTTTTTTTTACATTATCGTGCAGCCCTAGCGGGTGAAATACTGCGAGTACTCGACCAATCAGAAACTATCAGCACTGCAGGCCCCGCCCTGAAAGTTCCTGGAGCTTTGGAAAGTACTACCCCCTGTGCAGGGACTTTCCAGGGGGCAAGTCAACTACCCTGGAACCGAAGTTAGACCCTGGTTCCTGCTGTTGAAACGCACAGAGTTCCTCAAAAGGTTCCTAGTTTCTGGGGAAAGTTCCTGCTGCCGAAAAACGTACCTTATGTCTCACTCTGCACATCGGCCCTGTATACCTACGCTTCAGCTGTTTGTGTCAGCGGTTCGTAGAAGAGACAACAAACTAAAGATAATACAACATTATGGAAACGACAGAGTGCCGCTCACGTGGGGACCAGAGGACATTATTCCTGTTTTTCTGAAGAGGATTAAACAAAACCAACGTCGAATGATCCGGCTGGACTCTTTCTTGCTCTTCACGGTGGAGGCCGCCAGCGGACAATGCAGTGGGACCATTCACGCAACTTTTGGGATGCAACAGCATCGCTATGGACACAGCAACATGAACAGGACAAGTTTTAATTATCGCATTGGGTCGAAGACACAGTGAGAAAAAGACCACGTGCCTCACTTATGGGATGTTTGATGATGTGTTTTATTCTCGTAAGCTAAGAGTGAGGAGGCGTCATTATTCAACCCTTAGTTAGACCCAGGACTGTCAGGAGAAGGTCGCGTCGGTGCCAAGCTATTTGTAGTTGTTCTCATTCTTTGTTTAGCTCTTGAAGTTCCGTTAATAACGGCACTAAATGATGCCTGTGAAGTACCGTCACTCTGCTGGTCAGCATAATGTATTCAGAGAACACTTCCAGGAACTCTTGTGAGGGTGGTGGGAGCGGGGGGGAGACTGAAGGTGCCTCGTGGACGTGGAGGGTCTGAGGATGTGGTTTATGTTGATTAGGATTCTCATGATGATGATGACTATATTGACCGTGTTGATGTTGTTGACGCCCCATGCACTTCCTGTCAGCACCTGTGTCCGATCACACCTGAAGCTGTGAGTTGGCTCTGTCTGACTCCGCCCCCTCCTGTCTCGATTGTTGCTTGTATCGTTTTAACTCTCAGATGTTTGTTGCTTTGGACTGAAGCGTCTGCTACATGAAACTGTATCATTGTAACGTTAAACCGACATGTTTGTTCCAAGCGGCAACCTCCGGTGTAGAAAAATGAAGCCAATGCGGAAGTGCAAACAACTGCAGTTCCTCAAGTGGCCACTTGAGGCTCCACAAAACAAGAAATAACATTACAGCAGATGGGAAAATGCCCATTTTTGCAGCAGAAATAAACATGTTTACAGCCTGGTACAAAAAACGGTTTTGTTATAAATAGTTAATTTCATTGTTCAAGATAACTGTACGGGGGGTGAATTTTTTTATAACACACCTGTTTTAATTATATTAAGCCTTAAATCATAGGGGCCGGATCACTTGATTGACAGGTGGATCCTGCTGGCTGTCTGCTAGACGCCAACACAGACACAGACACTGAGCTTACCTTCACCTGTTTGTGTTGTTGGAGACTTTTGGGGATTTTTTCATTCAAAGTTTGGACAAATAATCTCTCTGTGGGATTTATGGAACTTTCTGGCCGTGCAAGAAGTCTGAGCTCCAGCTTTTCGGTGAGTTAAATGTTAGTGTTATTGTATTGATATATTTTTTAGCACTAAGTAGCAGGTATACTGTGCTCGCTTTAGCTGCTTGTTAGCCTGTGCAGTGTTTATTTATTTAATCGTTGGTCAGTAAACAGGAGTCAGGAGTTGTTGGCGTTTCCCCGGAGAGATTACAGCGGACCGTAGTGATGAAGAGACCGGTTCTTTTACGTTTCCCGTTACGTGTCGGCTCGCCGCCCTCTCACCGGGCGAGCGAGCAGCGAGTCCGCTACTTCTTTAGTCTGATAACTAAACACCTGCAGTCAGTCACCGACAGAATCTCCTCCTGGGAAAGTCAAACCAGCTCATTCATGATTTATACAGTCTATGGATAATAACCGTTAGCTACGCTGAGGAGCATATAGCCTAGCTTCATAGCCATAGCTGGCTGATTCATGTGGCCCGCCCATAGAGCTCAGCCATAGGCTGTAGCTCGGTCGCGCTCCGCCTCTTTGTCCGTCTCTAGATTAGCCGTCTCTGGCATTTCCAATATGGCGACCCCCAGCGGCGGCGCAATTCGGGCTTCAAAGCACTTCTTCAGAAACCAATGGGTGACCTCACTGAGACTACGTCCATTATTTATACAGTCAATGGTTTGTTCATGTGTAGGGCTCTTTAAGTGGCTAAAGGACGTGGCGCTCCCGGCCCCGTCTGCAGCTAGCTTAGCTTAGCTTCTGTGTAGGAACTCCGGCCGGCTTTTCCTGACAGGGGCCGTGCTGACTGTTATCTGCTGTCTGAGGACACTTACTGTTGATAAGGACCTCACACAAACCCACTTCAAACAAACTTAGTGTCCTGCAGAGTTAACCCTGTAGTGACTGTAGTGATCAGCTGCAGTGTTTGGTCCGTCCTGTGTGTGTTCATCTCGTGTTCTCTCACACAGCGGCTCCACCTGCCCTCCTCCTGCAGCAGCTGGATGAACTCTGCTGCTGGACGATTACAGCAGGTCAACGGATTGGAGACTCTAGTCAGTACCCGTGCCTCCATGTTTGTAGTTCTTTTCATGGATACTCTAGTTTTTACATTACAAAGTAAGGACAGACAGACAGGAAGTGATGTCATGACTCCTGCTACTGTTAAGGGAGGGAACTGACGAGCTCCTGAGCTCTCCAGTCTTAATGAACACACAGGAAGCTCTTCAGGGAAGCTGTTTGATCCTCACATTCAGACCTTCACCAAGTTCGTGCTCTGTCCACCACCAGCGCCGCACTCATCACAAACCTGCTCTACTGTGTGTGTGTGTGTGTGGGGGGTGGGGGGGGCACAGTAATGAGAGGAAGTGACACGCTGCGGTTAAACGCAGAGACACTTCAGGAATAAAGCAGGAATAAAGCCAGAATAAAACAGGAATAAAACAGGAATAAAGCCAGAATAAAGCAGGAATAAAGCTAGAATACAGCCAGAATAAAGCCGGAATAAAGCTAGAATACAGCCAGAATAAAGCAGGAATAAAGCAGGAATAAAACAGGAATAAAACAGGAATAAAGCCGGAATAAAGCCGGAATAAAGCTAGAATACAGCCAGAATAAAGCCGGAATAAAGCAGGAATAAAGCAGGAATAAAGCCGGAATAAAGCCGGAATAAAGCTAGAATACAGCCAGAATAAAGCCGGAATAAAGCAGGAATAAAGCAGGAATAAAGCTAGAATAAAGCAGGAATAAAGCAGGAATAAAGCAGGAATAAACCTAGAATACAGCCAGAATAAAGCTAGAATACAGCCAGAATAAAGCCGGAATAAAGCCGGAATAAAGCAGGAATAAAGCTAGAATACAGCCAGAATAAAGCAGGAATAAAGCAGGAATAAAGCAGGAATAAAGCCAGAATAAAGCCAGAATAAAGCAGGAATAAAACAGGAATAAAGCCGCAATAAAGCCGGAATAAAGCAGGAATAAAACAGGAATAAAACAGGAATAAAACAGGAATAAAGCCGGAATAAAGCCGGAATAAAGCCGGAATAAAGCTAGAATACAGCCAGAATAAAGCCGGAATAAAGCCGGAATAAAGCAGGAATAAAGCTAGAATACAGCCAGAATAAAGCAGGAATAAAGCAGGAATAAAGCAGGAATAAAGCTAGAATACAGCCAGAATAAAGCCGGAATAAAGCTAGAATACAGCCAGAATAAAGCAGGAATAAAGCAGGAATAAAACAGGAATAAAACAGGAATAAAGCCGGAATAAAGCCGGAATAAAGCTAGAATACAGCCAGAATAAAGCCGGAATAAAGCCGGAATAAAGCCGGAATAAAGCTAGAATACAGCCAGAATAAAGCCGGAATAAAGCCGGAATAAAGCAGGAATAAAGCTAGAATACAGCCAGAATAAAGCAGGAATAAAGCAGGAATAAAGCAGGAATAAAGCTAGAATACAGCCAGAATAAAGCCGGAATAAAGCTAGAATACAGCCAGAATAAAGCAGGAATAAAGCAGGAATAAAACAGGAATAAAACAGGAATAAAGCCGGAATAAAGCCGGAATAAAGCTAGAATACAGCCAGAATAAAGCCGGAATAAAGCAGGAATAAAGCAGGAATAAAGCTAGAATAAAGCAGGAATAAAGCAGGAATAAAGCAGGAATAAACCTAGAATACAGCCAGAATAAAGCTAGAATACAGCCAGAATAAAGCAGGAATAAAGCAGGAATAAAACAGGAATAAAGCCGGAATAAAGCCGGAATAAAGCTAGAATACAGCCAGAATAAAGCCGGAATAAAGCAGGAATAAAGCAGGAATAAAGCTAGAATAAAGCAGGAATAAAGCAGGAATAAAGCAGGAATAAACCTAGAATACAGCCAGAATAAAGCCGGAATAAAGCTAGAATACAGCCAGAATAAAGCCGGAATAAAGCCGGAATAAAGCAGGAATAAAGCTAGAATACAGCCAGAATAAAGCAGGAATAAAGCAGGAATAAAGCAGGAATAAAGCAGGAATAAAGCAGGAATAAAGCAGGAATAAACCTAGAATACAGCCAGAATAAAGCTAGAATACAGCCAGAATAAAGCAGGAATAAAGCAGGAATAAAACAGGAATAAAGCCGGAATAAAGCCGGAATAAAGCTAGAATACAGCCAGAATAAAGCCGGAATAAAGCAGGAATAAAGCAGGAATAAAGCAGGAATAAAGCAGGAATAAAGCAGGAATAAAGCTAGAATACAGCCAGAATAAAGCCGGAATAAAGCTAGAATACAGCCAGAATAAAGCAGGAATAAAGCAGGAATAAAACAGGAATAAAACAGGAATAAAGCCGGAATAAAGCCGGAATAAAGCTAGAATACAGCCAGAATAAAGCCGGAATAAAGCAGGAATAAAGCAGGAATAAAGCCGGAATAAAGCCGGAATAAAGCTAGAATACAGCCAGAATAAAGCCGGAATAAAGCAGGAATAAAGCAGGAATAAAGCTAGAATAAAGCAGGAATAAAGCAGGAATAAAGCAGGAATAAACCTAGAATACAGCCAGAATAAAGCTAGAATACAGCCAGAATAAAGCCGGAATAAAGCCGGAATAAAGCAGGAATAAAGCTAGAATACAGCCAGAATAAAGCAGGAATAAAGCAGGAATAAAGCAGGAATAAAGCCAGAATAAAGCCAGAATAAAGCAGGAATAAAACAGGAATAAAGCCGCAATAAAGCCGGAATAAAGCAGGAATAAAACAGGAATAAAACAGGAATAAAACAGGAATAAAGCCGGAATAAAGCCGGAATAAAGCCGGAATAAAGCTAGAATACAGCCAGAATAAAGCCGGAATAAAGCCGGAATAAAGCAGGAATAAAGCTAGAATACAGCCAGAATAAAGCAGGAATAAAGCAGGAATAAAGCAGGAATAAAGCTAGAATACAGCCAGAATAAAGCCGGAATAAAGCTAGAATACAGCCAGAATAAAGCAGGAATAAAGCAGGAATAAAACAGGAATAAAACAGGAATAAAGCCGGAATAAAGCCGGAATAAAGCTAGAATACAGCCAGAATAAAGCCGGAATAAAGCAGGAATAAAGCAGGAATAAAGCCGGAATAAAGCCGGAATAAAGCTAGAATACAGCCAGAATAAAGCCGGAATAAAGCAGGAATAAAGCAGGAATAAAGCTAGAATAAAGCAGGAATAAAGCAGGAATAAAGCAGGAATAAACCTAGAATACAGCCAGAATAAAGCTAGAATACAGCCAGAATAAAGCCGGAATAAAGCCGGAATAAAGCAGGAATAAAGCTAGAATACAGCCAGAATAAAGCAGGAATAAAGCAGGAATAAAGCAGGAATAAAGCCAGAATAAAGCCAGAATAAAGCAGGAATAAAACAGGAATAAAGCCGCAATAAAGCCGGAATAAGCCAGAATAAAGCAGGAATAAAACAGGAATAAAGCCGCAATAAAGCCGGAATAAAGCAGGAATAAAACAGGAATAAAACAGGAATAAAACAGGAATAAAGCCGGAATAAAGCCGGAATAAAGCCGGAATAAAGCTAGAATACAGCCAGAATAAAGCCGGAATAAAGCCGGAATAAAGCAGGAATAAAGCTAGAATACAGCCAGAATAAAGCAGGAATAAAGCAGGAATAAAGCAGGAATAAAGCTAGAATACAGCCAGAATAAAGCCGGAATAAAGCTAGAATACAGCCAGAATAAAGCAGGAATAAAGCAGGAATAAAACAGGAATAAAACAGGAATAAAGCCGGAATAAAGCCGGAATAAAGCTAGAATACAGCCAGAATAAAGCCGGAATAAAGCAGGAATAAAGCAGGAATAAAGCCGGAATAAAGCCGGAATAAAGCTAGAATACAGCCAGAATAAAGCCGGAATAAAGCAGGAATAAAGCAGGAATAAAGCTAGAATAAAGCAGGAATAAAGCAGGAATAAAGCAGGAATAAACCTAGAATACAGCCAGAATAAAGCTAGAATACAGCCAGAATAAAGCCGGAATAAAGCCGGAATAAGCAGGAATAAAGCTAGAATACAGCCAGAATAAAGCAGGAATAAAGCAGGAATAAAGCAGGAATAAAGCCAGAATAAAGCCAGAATAAAGCAGGAATAAAACAGGAATAAAGCCGCAATAAAGCCGGAATAAAGCAGGAATAAAACAGGAATAAAACAGGAATAAAACAGGAATAAAGCCGGAATAAAGCCGGAATAAAGCCGGAATAAAGCTAGAATACAGCCAGAATAAAGCCGGAATAAAGCCGGAATAAAGCAGGAATAAAGCTAGAATACAGCCAGAATAAAGCAGGAATAAAGCAGGAATAAAGCAGGAATAAAGCTAGAATACAGCCAGAATAAAGCCGGAATAAAGCTAGAATACAGCCAGAATAAAGCAGGAATAAAGCAGGAATAAAACAGGAATAAAACAGGAATAAAGCCGGAATAAAGCCGGAATAAAGCTAGAATACAGCCAGAATAAAGCCGGAATAAAGCAGGAATAAAGCAGGAATAAAGCTAGAATAAAGCAGGAATAAAGCAGGAATAAAGCAGGAATAAACCTAGAATACAGCCAGAATAAAGCTAGAATACAGCCAGAATAAAGCAGGAATAAAGCAGGAATAAAACAGGAATAAAGCCGGAATAAAGCCGGAATAAAGCTAGAATACAGCCAGAATAAAGCCGGAATAAAGCAGGAATAAAGCAGGAATAAAGCTAGAATAAAGCAGGAATAAAGCTAGAATACAGCCAGAATAAAGCAGGAATAAAGCAGGAATAAAGCAGGAATAAAGCAGGAATAAAGCAGGAATAAAGCAGGAATAAACCTAGAATACAGCCAGAATAAAGCTAGAATACAGCCAGAATAAAGCAGGAATAAAGCAGGAATAAAACAGGAATAAAGCCGGAATAAAGCCGGAATAAAGCTAGAATACAGCCAGAATAAAGCCGGAATAAAGCAGGAATAAAGCAGGAATAAAGCAGGAATAAAGCAGGAATAAAGCAGGAATAAAGCTAGAATACAGCCAGAATAAAGCCGGAATAAAGCTAGAATACAGCCAGAATAAAGCAGGAATAAAGCAGGAATAAAACAGGAATAAAACAGGAATAAAGCCGGAATAAAGCCGGAATAAAGCTAGAATACAGCCAGAATAAAGCCGGAATAAAGCAGGAATAAAGCAGGAATAAAGCCGGAATAAAGCCGGAATAAAGCTAGAATACAGCCAGAATAAAGCCGGAATAAAGCAGGAATAAAGCAGGAATAAAGCTAGAATAAAGCAGGAATAAAGCAGGAATAAAGCAGGAATAAACCTAGAATACAGCCAGAATAAAGCTAGAATACAGCCAGAATAAAGCCGGAATAAAGCCGGAATAAAGCAGGAATAAAGCTAGAATACAGCCAGAATAAAGCAGGAATAAAGCAGGAATAAAGCAGGAATAAAGCCAGAATAAAGCCAGAATAAAGCAGGAATAAAACAGGAATAAAGCCGCAATAAAGCCGGAATAAAGCAGGAATAAAACAGGAATAAAACAGGAATAAAACAGGAATAAAGCCGGAATAAAGCCGGAATAAAGCCGGAATAAAGCTAGAATACAGCCAGAATAAAGCGGAATAAAGCCGGAATAAAGCAGGAATAAAGCTAGAATACAGCCAGAATAAAGCAGGAATAAAGCAGGAATAAAGCAGGAATAAAGCTAGAATACAGCCAGAATAAAGCCGGAATAAAGCTAGAATACAGCCAGAATAAAGCAGGAATAAAGCAGGAATAAAACAGGAATAAAACAGGAATAAAGCCGGAATAAAGCCGGAATAAAGCTAGAATACAGCCAGAATAAAGCCGGAATAAAGCAGGAATAAAGCAGGAATAAAGCCGGAATAAAGCCGGAATAAAGCTAGAATACAGCCAGAATAAAGCCGGAATAAAGCAGGAATAAAGCAGGAATAAAGCTAGAATAAAGCAGGAATAAAGCAGGAATAAAGCAGGAATAAACCTAGAATACAGCCAGAATAAAGCTAGAATACAGCCAGAATAAAGCCGGAATAAAGCCGGAATAAAGCAGGAATAAAGCTAGAATACAGCCAGAATAAAGCAGGAATAAAGCAGGAATAAAGCAGGAATAAAGCCAGAATAAAGCCAGAATAAAGCAGGAATAAAACAGGAATAAAGCCGCAATAAAGCCGGAATAAAGCCAGAATAAAGCAGGAATAAAACAGGAATAAAGCCGCAATAAAGCCGGAATAAAGCAGGAATAAAACAGGAATAAAACAGGAATAAAACCAGGAATAAAGCCGGAATAAAGCCGGAATAAAGCCGGAATAAAGCTAGAATACAGCCAGAATAAAGCCGGAATAAAGCCGGAATAAAGCAGGAATAAAGCTAGAATACAGCCAGAATAAAGCAGGAATAAAGCAGGAATAAAGCAGGAATAAAGCTAGAATACAGCCAGAATAAAGCCGGAATAAAGCTAGAATACAGCCAGAATAAAGCAGGAATAAAGCAGGAATAAAACAGGAATAAAACAGGAATAAAGCCGGAATAAAGCCGGAATAAAGCTAGAATACAGCCAGAATAAAGCCGGAATAAGCCGGAATAAAGCAGGAATAAAGCTAGAATACAGCCAGAATAAAGCAGGAATAAAGCAGGAATAAAGCAGGAATAAAGCTAGAATACAGCCAGAATAAAGCGGAATAAAGCTAGAATAAAGCAGGAATAAACCTAGAATACAGCCAGAATAAAGCTAGAATACAGCAGAATAAAGCCGGAATAAAGCCGGAATAAAGCAGGAATAAAGCTAGAATACAGCCAGAATAAAGCAGGAATAAAGCAGGAATAAAGCAGGAATAAAGCCAGAATAAAGCCAGAATAAAGCAGGAATAAAACAGGAATAAAGCCGCAATAAAGCCGGAATAAAGCAGGAATAAAACAGGAATAAAACAGGAATAAAACAGGAATAAAGCCGGAATAAAGCCGGAATAAAGCCGGAATAAAGCTAGAATACAGCCAGAATAAAGCCGGAATAAAGCCGGAATAAAGCAGGAATAAAGCTAGAATACAGCCAGAATAAAGCAGGAATAAAGCAGGAATAAAGCAGGAATAAAGCTAGAATACAGCCAGAATAAAGCCGGAATAAAGCTAGAATACAGCCAGAATAAAGCAGGAATAAAGCAGGAATAAAACAGGAATAAAACAGGAATAAAGCCGGAATAAAGCCGGAATAAAGCTAGAATACAGCCAGAATAAAGCCGGAATAAAGCAGGAATAAAGCAGGAATAAAGCTAGAATAAAGCAGGAATAAAGCAGGAATAAAGCAGGAATAAACCTAGAATACAGCCAGAATAAAGCTAGAATACAGCCAGAATAAAGCAGGAATAAAGCAGGAATAAAACAGGAATAAAGCCGGAATAAAGCCGGAATAAAGCTAGAATACAGCCAGAATAAAGCCGGAATAAAGCAGGAATAAAGCAGGAATAAAGCTAGAATAAAGCAGGAATAAAGCAGGAATAAAGCAGGAATAAACCTAGAATACAGCCAGAATAAAGCCGGAATAAAGCTAGAATACAGCCAGAATAAAGCCGGAATAAAGCCGGAATAAAGCAGGAATAAAGCTAGAATACAGCCAGAATAAAGCAGGAATAAAGCAGGAATAAAGCAGGAATAAAGCAGGAATAAAGCAGGAATAAAGCAGGAATAAACCTAGAATACAGCCAGAATAAAGCTAGAATACAGCCAGAATAAAGCAGGAATAAAGCAGGAATAAAACAGGAATAAAGCCGGAATAAAGCCGGAATAAAGCTAGAATACAGCCAGAATAAAGCCGGAATAAAGCAGGAATAAAGCAGGAATAAAGCAGGAATAAAGCCAGAATAAAGCAGGAATAAAGCTAGAATACAGCCAGAATAAAGCCGGAATAAAGCTAGAATACAGCCAGAATAAAGCAGGAATAAAGCAGGAATAAAACAGGAATAAAACAGGAATAAAGCCGGAATAAAGCCGGAATAAAGCTAGAATACAGCCAGAATAAAGCCGGAATAAAGCAGGAATAAAGCAGGAATAAAGCCGGAATAAAGCCGGAATAAAGCTAGAATACAGCCAGAATAAAGCCGGAATAAAGCAGGAATAAAGCAGGAATAAAGCTAGAATAAAGCAGGAATAAAGCAGGAATAAAGCAGGAATAAACCTAGAATACAGCCAGAATAAAGCTAGAATACAGCCAGAATAAAGCCGGAATAAAGCCGGAATAAAGCAGGAATAAAGCTAGAATACAGCCAGAATAAAGCAGGAATAAAGCAGGAATAAAGCAGGAATAAAGCCAGAATAAAGCCAGAATAAAGCAGGAATAAAACAGGAATAAAGCCGCAATAAAGCCGGAATAAAGCAGGAATAAAACAGGAATAAAGCCGCAATAAAGCCGGAATAAAGCAGGAATAAAACAGGAATAAAACAGGAATAAAACAGGAATAAAGCCGGAATAAAGCCGGAATAAAGCCGGAATAAAGCTAGAATACAGCCAGAATAAAGCCGGAATAAAGCCGGAATAAAGCAGGAATAAAGCTAGAATACAGCCAGAATAAAGCAGGAATAAAGCAGGAATAAAGCAGGAATAAAGCTAGAATACAGCCAGAATAAAGCCGGAATAAAGCTAGAATACAGCCAGAATAAAGCAGGAATAAAGCAGGAATAAAACAGGAATAAAACAGGAATAAAGCCGGAATAAAGCCGGAATAAAGCTAGAATACAGCCAGAATAAAGCCGGAATAAAGCAGGAATAAAGCAGGAATAAAGCTAGAATAAAGCAGGAATAAAGCAGGAATAAAGCAGGAATAAACCTAGAATACAGCCAGAATAAAGCTAGAATACAGCCAGAATAAAGCAGGAATAAAGCAGGAATAAAACAGGAATAAAGCCGGAATAAAGCCGGAATAAAGCTAGAATACAGCCAGAATAAAGCCGGAATAAAGCAGGAATAAAGCAGGAATAAAGCTAGAATAAAGCAGGAATAAAGCAGGAATAAAGCCGGAATAAAGCAGGAATAAAGCAGGAATAAAGCTAGAATAAAGCAGGAATAAAGCAGGAATAAAGCAGGAATAAACCTAGAATACAGCCAGAATAAAGCTAGAATACAGCCAGAATAAAGCAGGAATAAAGCAGGAATAAAACAGGAATAAAGCCGGAATAAAGCCGGAATAAAGCTAGAATACAGCCAGAATAAAGCCGGAATAAAGCAGGAATAAAGCAGGAATAAAGCTAGAATAAAGCAGGAATAAAGCAGGAATAAAGCAGGAATAAACCTAGAATACAGCCAGAATAAAGCCGGAATAAAGCTAGAATACAGCCAGAATAAAGCCGGAATAAACCTAGAATACAGCCAGAATAAAGCTAGAATACAGCCAGAATAAAGCAGGAATAAAGCAGGAATAAAACAGGAATAAAGCCGGAATAAAGCCGGAATAAAGCTAGAATACAGCCAGAATAAAGCCGGAATAAAGCAGGAATAAAGCAGGAATAAAGCAGGAATAAAGCAGGAATAAAGCAGGAATAAAGCAGGAATAAACCTAGAATACAGCCAGAATAAAGCCAGAATAAAGCAGGAATAAAGCAGGAATAAAGCAGGAATAAAGCCAGAATAAAGCCAGAATAAAGCAGGAATAAAACAGGAATAAAGCCGCAATAAAGCCGGAATAAAGCAGGAATAAAGCCAGAATAAAGCCAGAATAAAACAGGAATAAAGCCGGAATAAAGCCGGAATAAAGCCGGAATAAAGCTAGAATACAGCCAGAATAAAGCCGGAATAAAGCCGGAATAAAGCAGGAATAAAGCTAGAATACAGCCAGAATAAAGCAGGAATAAAGCAGGAATAAAACAGGAATAAAACAGGAATAAAGCCGGAATAAAGCAGGAATAAACCTAGAATACAGCCAGAATAAAGCTAGAATACAGCCAGAATAAAGCAGGAATAAAGCAGGAATAAAACAGGAATAAAGCCGGAATAAAGCCGGAATAAAGCTAGAATACAGCCAGAATAAAGCCGGAATAAAGCAGGAATAAAGCAGGAATAAAGCTAGAATAAAGCAGGAATAAAGCAGGAATAAAGCAGGAATAAACCTAGAATACAGCCAGAATAAAGCCAGAATAAAGCAGGAATAAAGCAGGAATAAAGCAGGAATAAAGCCAGAATAAAGCCAGAATAAAGCAGGAATAAAACAGGAATAAAGCCGCAATAAAGCCGGAATAAAGCAGGAATAAAGCCAGAATAAAGCCAGAATAAAACAGGAATAAAGCCGGAATAAAGCCGGAATAAAGCCGGAATAAAGCTAGAATACAGCCAGAATAAAGCCGGAATAAAGCCGGAATAAAGCAGGAATAAAGCTAGAATACAGCCAGAATAAAGCAGGAATAAAGCAGGAATAAAGCAGGAATAAAGCTAGAATACAGCCAGAATAAAGCCGGAATAAAGCTAGAATACAGCCAGAATAAAGCAGGAATAAAGCAGGAATAAAACAGGAATAAAACAGGAATAAAGCCGGAATAAAGCCGGAATAAAGCTAGAATACAGCCAGAATAAAGCCGGAATAAAGCAGGAATAAAGCAGGAATAAAGCTAGAATAAAGCAGGAATAAAGCAGGAATAAAGCAGGAATAAAGCTAGAATACAGCCAGAATAAAGCAGGAATAAAGCAGGAATAAAGCAGGAATAAAGCTGGAATAAAGCAGGAATAAAGCTGGAATAAAGCAGGAATAAAGCCGGTCATAAAGCCAGAATAAAGCAGGAATAAAGCTGGAATAAAACAAAGAATCTGAGTGAGGACAAGATTGAACAACCATTCAGGTTTCTGTTTGTTGTCCCAGATTAACTGACCAATCAGGTTAGAGCGTGCTCTGGTTGTATGTGGAGAGCAGACGAGATGCAAACCGTTACTCATGTTGGTTTTCGGATATGAGACTTCTGAAGCTCTTAAGTGTTAGCCGTCTCTGCTACAGGCTAAATATGGTCATGTGATGCCACCGTATCAATGACTTGATTCTTTCTTCTCTGGTGGGTCAGACGTTTGTTGGTCCATAAAGCCAGATTATTTATGGCCTGCCACGCAGCACATCTCACATTGTATGAGGAGCCGCACAGCAGATGTCATTTCACAATGTAACTCTTTACTGGTAAAGAAAGTGATGCGTTTAATGACCTCTAAGTTCTCTGTACGTCTGAAACTTTGGGACATTTTTGGAAGAATCCCTAAAAGAGACGAGTTGCAGAGCAGCTTCTTCTTCACTCCTGAACGGTAGAAGGCGTGTTTTCTTTACAGTCCTGGTTCTTCACACTGGAATGATGAGGATGAAGAAATATACGAGCTAGAGTCGGAGGTCCAGCTTGTGTTTCAGGCGTCGTCACATCACAGCCTGTTTGTTGTCTGTTTCATCTGCACTCTGCTGCAGCAGATCAAAGTCTCAGCTCCTCTCACACTTCTGCTTCCTGTCGTTTCTCTTCAAACGTCCAATCAGCTGAGCCGCTCTGACCCGTCATGTTTCCAGCTCTCACAGTTTAGTTTCATTATTTTCTGTGATCAGCTCCGAAATCAAAGCAGCCAAAAGCTTTCAAATCTGAAACATGATATTAATCCTGATAAAAGCACGCTCCATCATATTTCCTCTGTGTGTGTGTGTGTGTGTGTGTGTGTGTGTATGTGTGTGTGTGTGATGCTTTTGTTTGGAGGGTTTGGTGCAGTATCCATCATGTTAAATATCTGCATGAACAATGAGCACACTTACAGAAGTGATCACAGAAACTAATCGTCCTGTCTCAGCTGTGGAGCACCTGTCCATCTGTGTCCACTGAGTGGCAGTTTCACTGTAAGTCACAGGTGGGCTGAGATCTGTCTCACTACAGCGCTATGAAGCCACAACAAACAGATGTTACTGAGATTTAATGACAATAAACAGGCTGAGAGGATGCTGAGAGAACGACATCAGGATGAGGCTGTACACAGGCTGAGCTCAGGCTGTGTCAGGTCTGTCTGTGAGACGACAGGAACACTACTTTAAAATGAATGTTTTTTGAATGGAGTTTGGTTTGAACATCTCATGAGTGCTCACTGAAGCTTTGTGTCCTTTTCAAAATAAAATGTAGCTGATAAAAATGCTGACAGTTTGCTGACAGACGTTACACTCTGCTTCACCACGCTGCTCAGCGCCTGATCACTGAGCTCTTCTTCTCTGCTCTTAAACAGCAGGTACCTGTGGCAGCCATCACACCTCCATGGTGGCAGCACAGAGCAGCTTCCTGTGTAGCTGCTTTTCTGGAGCAGAGAAGAAGAGATGCTGGTCCCACACCTCACACTGTATCAGAACAGCTCTGTTCCATACACGTCTCTATACTCAGACTTTATGTGACGGTGCCTTCTTTATAATAAACACTCACATTAGACTCTCCATGTTTATCGTATCGTCACACTCTGATCTGCGATCAGGGAAACTGTGACATGTGTAACTCTGACCCTCAGTGACTGCAGGACTGCAGGTCCCATCAGGAAACTCCATCAGAACAAAGTCCCTCACAACCAGCAGCACGAGCCTCCACAGCTTCAACACCAGCTGAACAGGTAAAGAGGATCAGCCTCCTGAATGAGGCGAGGATCAGAGTCCTCAACACCCACGGCAAGAGCTGTCTTTAAATACAAGCCTGCAGCTCACAGCCCCTTTAATGATCACCTGCTGATTGCTTCCTCACCTGTGCTAAACGCCAGAACAGTGCATCAAAGTGACGCAAACATCTTTGACCTCCTAATGTGAGCTCAGGTTTCCGCTGCACGATTGTGGCCAAGGTGATAATCACCATTATCGTGATCAGTCTGACGCAGGGGGACGGGGAGCAGCGTTCACACACTCACCATGCTGCACTTTGTGCTGTGTAGGTGCTCATCATGTGACATGCCAGCACCCCCAAAAGTGAAGCCCAACCCTCTCCATCGCCCCCTGGTGGAGCGGCTGTTTGGGGAGCGCTTGATTTGATACGAAGCAGAGTTTTCTACAGGCGGAGCTTTGTAAACGTCAACATCACCGTCAGTCGTGTTGATTTAATCGTGATTGGGATTAATAAACGATTGATTATTCATTCATCATCAACATGTGCTGACTGTATTCTCGTGTGTAACTGCAGAAGTTTGATTTTAAAGAGTAAACGTGGATGAAGACGTGTCCTGATTCTGTCCCTCCTCAGAGGCCGAACGAGCTGCAGACGCCGCTTCATTTCACAACCTGCGTGAGGATGCTGCAGGTCGTCCTGGAAACAAAGCACGGCACGACTCCCGACAACAACACCAGAGATCAACTCACACACGGACGGCACCTTTAACTCACCACAGAGAGAGAGAGAGAGAGACTGAGAGAGAGTGAGAGAGAGTGAGAGAGAGAGAGAGACAGAGAGAGACAGAGAGAGAGAGAGAGAGAGACAGAGAGAGAGACAGAGAGAGAGACAGAGAGACAGAGAGAGAGAGAGAGACAGAGAGAGAGACAGAGAGAGAGACAGAGAGAGAGAGAGACAGAGAGACAGAGAGACAGAGAGACAGAGAGAGACCTATAGACTAATTATTTGTTACATTACCAGAACAGGTGCTGTAAGGTGACACAGGTGCTGTAAGGTGACACAGGTGCTGTAAGGTGACACAGGTGCTGTAAGGTGACACAGGTGCTGTAAGGTGACACAGGTGCTGTAAGGTGACACAGGCGTCGGGTCACAGACTCAGTTTAACTTCAGCCGCTCTGAACTGAAATCAGTTGAAGTGATGAGCTGATGACAGGAGACAGGTGAGTTGAACTGAAGGAAACTTGAGGCAGCAGGGCCTCCCTGCAGCGCAGCGTGCTGTCCTATACACATGCTGTACAAACGAACATCCTGTATGTTTGTTTGATGCTGATTTCACCTCCTCATGAAACTGCAGCGTGCTGTGATTTTGATCTGTGCAGCCCCGATCAGAAGCATCACACACATGAACATAAATCAGCAGATCGATACAAATTATTTAATAACTGTAACATTTTAGTAAACGTCATCATTTGTAGACAGACTTGCATGTTGGCAGAAACTTAAATATTGAATAGTTTGAGTTCTCCATGAATAATTAATGTGTTCCTGAGTCAGACTCAGTCAGTCCCGGTTCTGCTCATTTCCTTATGTTTTGGGCTTTTGGTTTTGGGTTTTTTTTACCTCACAATCACCTGCGGACCAGGTGGACCCTCACGTGCTGAACCGTGCTCACGTGTTTTTCTCACATAAAATCAGACTGAAATGAATGCAGGCTGTGCAGGTGTGTGTGAGGCTCACCTGGACCTGGTACATGTCTCGAACTCGGCTCCAGCAGGTTTCAGATCGGTCCTCCGTCGTTCAGCGGGACGCAGTCAGCAGCTGCAGCCGCCAGGAGTCCACCGCAGCCCGGCTCGCTGCAGCGACCCGCTCGTTGTGTCTCCGGGGCCTCTCAGCCCTGAACCCCTGCAGAACGACGCGGAAATCCCGGTCCGTGTTCCCGCTCCGCTCTGGCTCCTGATCCGCTCGGTCCAGTCTCCCCGACACCAAAGCTCCCCAGCACCGCGGGGTCCGGTTTTCATGTCTCTCCGCTCCGCTTGAGGGCGGGATGAAAACAAACCGAGCCGAGCCGAGCCGAGCCCGTCCCGAGCCACTCCGACGTCAGGCTATTCTGGCTACACACGGGGACTTCCTGTACGATGTTTCACAATAAAAGCGTTATGTTGTGGCGTCCCATTCAAAGAAGCTCAATTCAAGCAGGCTTTAGATTTACAAAATAAAACGTGTTTTAACCCTGTCATTACCTGAACCTGTACCCGATCATTTAAATACACATGAACACATTAACTGAAGTGTGTCGTCACATGAACATTAAATGATCTTCTGTGATACAATACAATAAATATGCTATATATAAATAAAATAAAGCACTGTTGTAAAGATCAGGTGACCCGTTTGTCACAACAACTTTATATATATATACATATATACGTGTGTAACCACATACACATAGACATATCTACATATTCACATATTAATACACTGTTATTTAGAGAAACACTAAGTTAACAGTAACACCTGTAAACACCTGGTGATCAGCACACGCTCCTTCATCCCTGCACCTGGTGGAAATCCTCTCTTCTACCTCTTTATAAACTGGTTCATGTTTGGACATTGCTAAAGCTCCACATTCAGACTGTTCCAGCGTTAATACACACTGCAAACACACACACACAAATCAGGTACGGCTGTTATACACATAAATAAAGTGTAGCCTACACTGGTCTAAACAGTTCTCTGTATCAGCATGTGTACATACTGTAAATATGTAAGGTGTATATAAGCCGTCTGCTGCTGTATTAATCTTTCATCTTTGACACTCGTCATCGCTGCCAGCCGTCTTATTGCTCTATTGTTGTATGTTTGTCTGTACACAGAGAGCCTCGTAAGCTGGAGTCAGCATCCTCTTATGTGTACACATGCCTATAATAACGCTTTCTCTTTAAATACATTATTATAAAAGAAATGTGTTCATGTCTTTTTATTTACAGGAGTGTGTCAGTCAAGGAAGTTAAAGTAGTTTTAACATGTATGTCCCTAAATACCAGCGTGTCATTACAGCTTGCTCAAAACAACATGTGTTAAACGATACGATCATCATGATGACATGATTTTACTGAAGATCATTAAACACAATCTGTAATGTTATATGCACAAGATTTAAAATGTCATCATGTATATTTTTAACATCACACGGTGACAGTGACGTACGTCAGCTCGGTGACTGATATGTTTTCCAGTCAGGGATCAATGAAGTCCATCCATCTTTCAGTCAGTTACTCTCGGTTAGCTAACTAAAACAGGTAGACTCACAAAGTTAGTACAGACACACATTCAGAAAACAGGATGACTATGTGATAACAGTTTAGCTCTGTATGTGGACCTCTAACAGACACGAGTTAGCTAACAATCTCCAACCTTCTCATGTAGATAAATGTCTGTAAGTCTCTCTCTCTCTCTCTCTGAATGAGGTAACACATGGTGACTGAGCCTATGGCCCGCTGATGAAAGCCTTTCATCTGCAGTATACAGTATTATTATGGGCTGGGTGTCTGTGGCGGCGCCCAGTTAGTGACGCGTTCTCCATCAGCCAGCAGTGGTTGGTCTGCCAGAGAGGGTAGGCGGAGCTAAGCGGCTGCTTTTCCGCTCTCTGCAAGTGTTGCGAGTAAACAGTAATCTACTATGGCTGAACAAAGAAAGAAAAGATGGATGACTACAGATACAACTTCAACAAGAAGTGAAAATCCAAAGAAGAAGAAACAAACTCGACGCTCAGATGAAGCAAACAGTCTGAAAAGGAAAGCGACCGTCAGCCAGGAAAATCAAGAGTTACAACCGGAGCCGACCGTGGACGCCACACATGCAGCACTGTGTGGATATCTGGGAAGTGTGCTCCTGCAGTTAGTGTTTATCACCAGTGGGTGGCGCTCAAGAGCACAAAACTGAAATATTCGAGATTGGTTCTTTAACTAAGATGGTGTTACGTCTCTTTACACAGGCTAACTCACCTCTGACTGCATCATGGCCTCAGGCTCAAGTCCCAACAGCCTCTTTGAGCTCACGGTGAGACGTTTCTGAGGGAGACAAAACGTCACTTTGATTAAGATACACTACGTCAAATAAAACCTTTCATTTTATCGTCATAATTAATGATTAACCAGCGAAAAACAGCATATGTGCCGATTTGTTAGAGCGATGCGTTTAGGTACACCTGTCAATGTCTGCCTTCAGAGACCTGTGCGGACATTAAATAAGCAACTGAAGTTTCAGTTGAATGTATTTGAAATCAAAATGCTTGATATTAACAAAAAGCAGGAAAACAAAGCTACATAAACTTGGATTGGTGACATTTTGATATTCTGACGCAAATAACACCGTCTCTGATTTCCTGTGTAATTATTTTAAATATCACTCACACGTACCTGAAGGGAGCATCACTGGAAGGCGCGCGCTGGTTCTGCAGCAGATCTGCGTCCTGATTGGCTGTTTTACAGTTTAAAGGGAAGCCGTGACATCTGAACCCCAAAACAGACAAAAACCAACGAACCTAGTAGTTAGTTAGTTAGTTAGTTCATTAGTTAGTAGATCACGTGTTTGAACGCAGGAGGCAGCGTGTGATGTCTCCTGCCGTCAGCCTGTTGATCATACAATTTGAAACTTTGCTGTAACAAGCTGCTGTAGTATTTAAAGTTAGGCCAGAAGGCTAAACGAAGCTTTAGCTTCCCGTTGCTCTTTCATTTCAGTCTGAGTGTGACATCAGAGGATGGGTATCACATCTACTGCCTGTTATATGAACCTGAAGTCAGGACATGGTTAGCTTAGCTTAGCATAAAGCAGGGAGAAACAGGTAGCCTAGCTCTGTCAGAAGATCAAAACAGACCAACGCCTCTGAAGCTCACTGAGGAACATTTATTTATATCATCTGTACATCAACACAAATGTATAAATGATTTAGTCTGTTAAAAACAACCTTTAATTAAAAACACGCTTTTTGCTCATACTGAAGTAAAGCGGTCAGCGGGTACAGCTGTGACTGATGACTCGTGTAAACAGAGGAAACAGATGTCATAACACCGCTGCTGGTTGTTTTTGTTTCATGTACGACAGAAGACATCCAGTCGTCTAACTTCAGTGATGTGACTTTGATGGCAGACCAGGCGTGTCACTGTGAACATGTCCTCCTGTTAAACAGCTCAGTCATTAAAGCAGAGGATTTCAAACGTTTTGTTCCTGCTGCGTTCACTGTCCTGCAGCACTTTGACTTTTACAACATTTATTACAATCTCATTATTTCTAGAATCCCACCTGGAGCTCACCTGCCAACACCTGCTGGTCTGGATCAAAGGGTGATCTGGGTTGATGCCCTTTTAGGTTTTTTGAAGTGGCCATATTTGGTCGACAGGATGTATAGAAGGTGCTACCCCTATATCCTGATGGACAGGCCACTATGTTAGCTCTGTCAATCAAAGGTAGCCCCGCCCTAACACATTCAACAAATGACAAACTAAAACGTTTCACAAACACCTGTGGTGATGTGTTCACTGACATCTGTTTGCAGCTGTAAAGGTCATTTAAACAACCGACAGGAACAGTTCTGAAGAGAATAATAATGTGAAGGGAGCATGTTGAATGAGAATATTTCTTCATTTGCAGTGATGAACATGAAGCTGCCCCCTCCCAGACACAAACCACACAAACACCTCGTCTCTCTGAATAATAAAGAGCTCCAATAAGAAACCCAGACATTGTGGAACTAACGAGGAACTTTAAAGTTTGTTTCTGAGAAATCAGAATCAGAGTCCGTCTTTGTGAAACCAGTTCTAACTCCTTCAGGGCCGTCGTCTGCTCCTCTGACAGAGATTAGGAACACGTCATGACGTTCATACGATCAACAAGGTCCCAAATCTTCATGAGCCACAGGAACGCTGTTTTTCAGGAGATGATCGAGAAGCTGTGGACCCAGAATCTGATGCTACAAACAAATCATGCTACTAACATGCTAGCTACAGCTGGTCATAGTAGCAGTTAGCAGTAAGCTAACTCTCAGTGACTGTAAAGCCCACCTGAGTGGTGGAGTAGTTTACACCCTGACAGACGAGCTGCAGTGACAAGCTACATTAGCTTCCTCCATTTTGGACTCTCACAGTAAGCTCTGTCAGGGTGGCTTCCTATTGCTCAGCTACACACTGATAAGTTCCTCCTTATCCTCAGGTGTGAACACACACTGTGCCTCCGGTGTCAGTGTGTCAGCAGGTGTGTGGCTGTGTCCGAACCCGCCCACTATCATACTGTTCAGACCAGGTACCATGTAAAACTGAATAAGCAGGAGGCAGGACGTTAGGAGGCGGTTTCAGACACAGCCGGTGTCGAAAACACGAAGCTGTGAGGTCAGGCTGGTCGGTCAGTGGTCCAGGTGGATTGTGGGTAATGTGGGAAACGAGTGCTCAGTGCTCAGACTTTGATGCTACTGGATTTGGTTCCTCTTCTTCTCCTTGTTGGCGTCATCACCTGTGAGCGTGACATCAGTGAGGCCCGGCTCATCACAGGTGACCTCGGTACCAGCGTTAACCAGTTCGTTTGCAGCGGTGGCACCGACCTCATCGACCTCTGCGTCCTCGGTGTGAGTGGTGGCGGTGGTGGTTCCTCGACTGGCGCCACCCTGACGGTGTTCTTTCCGTACAGCTTCCTCTCGTACTGCAGCAGCTGCTCCCAGAAACCGGCATTCAGACGCACGTAGGGCCGGCTGTCCTGCACCCAGCGGTGCGCCTGGCGCAACGTCACTCCTCTGTACCGCATCAGGTACGCCATCACCAGTGCCGGGGAGCGGCTCATGCCGGCAGCACAGTGCACCAGCGTGCCCCCTGTATGGTTGCCATGGATACGCTCCGCCACCCGCTCAAAGTGATCTCCAAGACGGGCACTGGGCAGGTCAGAGACAGGAATCCGCACACACTCCACCCCCGGGTAGATGGGGCAGGCGTGGTTGATGGTGGCGTTGACGATGAGGGTAATGCCCTTCTGTGACATCAACGAGGCATTGAGGGGGGCGTCGGCCCCGCCCAGGAACAGCGTGGGGGTGATCTGAGAGAGCGACATGAGGCAAATCTGTCAGGAAACACAGGCTGGGGTTAATAAACTTCTGAGGACCGACCAGCTGACCGACAACAACAAACCTCCTGAACACAAGACAGAAACCTGCTCTCAGGCTCATCTCTGACTCCAGTTCAGACACATGGTTAGCCTAGCTTAGCACAAAGACTTGAAGCAGGGAGAAACTGTTAGCCTAGCCTAGCTTAGCACAAAGACTTGAAGCAGGGAGAAACTGTTAGCCTAGCTTAGCACAAAGACTTGAAGCAGGGAGAAACTGTTAGCCTAGCCTAGATTAGCACAAAGACTTGAAGCAGGGAGAAACTGTTAGCCTAGCTTAGCACAAAGACTTGAAGCAGGGAGAAACTGTTAGCCTAGCCTAGCTTAGCACAAAGATTTGAAGCAGGGAGAAACTGTTAGCCTAGCTTAGCACAAAGACTTGAAGGAGGGAGAAACTGTTAGCCTAGCTTAGCACAAAGACTTGAAGGAGGGAGAAACTGTTAGCCTAGCTTAGCACAAAGACTTGAAGGAGGGAGAAACTGCTAGCTACTCCTAAAGAGAACAAATTCCTTTCCATCATCTGTCTGATTGACAGGTTGTATCTTGTTGTCATAAGAGTATCAGAGTGAATAAGTTTATCTTTGTGTGTGTGTGTGTGTGTGTGTGTGTGTGTGTGTGTGTGTGTTACCTGCTGCTGGGACTTCTGTCTGGTTCTGGTTGTTTCTTCCTCTGATCGCAGCTCTGAATGAACACACACACACACACACACACACACACTGATGATACCATAGAAGGCTGTGTGTGTCAGTCATCCAGCCAATGAACTGAAGGGTTAATTTTAGTCCAACAGCTGGAAACTCGTCCTGAAGTCACCAAAATAAGAGCAAAAACTTTAAAGTGAATAAACACAGTTAACTTTGTATACACATGTCTATATGTTATTAAGTATTACTGATATCACAGACTTTATCTTATAAAAACATAAAATTAATGCGATTTTTTTCTTGTTATATGTGTAATGTTTGATTTTATTGGTGAAGTGTCTGAAATGTGTTCCTTCAAAGACTTTAAACATGTGATAAACTCAGATTGGTTAGATTTTAGATCTGTGATCAGCTGTGTGTCTCCTGTGTGTGTGTGTGTGTGTGTGTGTGTGTGTGTGTGTGTGTGTGTGTGTGTGTGTGTGTGTTTGTTTCTCTGATCTAACAGATGTGTGATTCTTGTTTTGTCCAGAGGGGGGCAGTGCAGGGTAACCCGGAAGTTTCGAAAAAACATCTGAAAGGAAGAAGTAAAGGAAGCTTTGCTAACAGTTAGCCAGTTAGCGTCCTCCGTCATGGCGGAACTGAACCGACAGCTTCAGGAGTATTTGGCCCAGTCCAAAGGCGGCGGCGCTAAAACCATCTCCCAGTCCAGCTCCAGCACCACGGTGGACATAGATGACCCGGAGCCGGTATCCGGGAGCTGGTTCGGGCGGTGGTCGAGTCCATGGCCCGGAAACCGCGGCGGAAGTCCGGCTGGCAAGAGCTCCAGCGGAAACAGTGGCTTTTCTTGGCCGTGGTCGTCCGAACCGGACCCCTGCCTACCGGGCATGAGTCGCCGGCAGCGGCTGGTGGCCTTCGGAGTGTGCGTGTCGTTCTCCGCACTGTGTTTCGGACTGTCGGCGCTGTACGCGCCGCTGCTGTTGCTCTACGCTCGGAAGTTCGCGCTGCTCTGGTCGCTCGGGTCGCTGTTTGCCATCGCCGCGGCGGCGGTGCTGCGCGGACCCAGCAGACTCCTCGCGGGCCTGCCCACCTCCCCCGGAGCCGCCGTTTATCTGTGCGCCCTCGGAGGGACTCTGTACGCGGCGCTGAGCCTCCATAGCACCGTGCTGACCGCGCTGGGAGCTGCCCTGCAGGTCACCGTCATCGTCGGGTACGTGGTGTCGCTGCTGCCCGGGGGGAGCGCCGGGATCCGCTTCATGGGAGGAATGGCGGCGTCAGCCATCAAAAGGACCGTTACCGGGAAAACCATGCCGATCTGAACCGGGACTGAATGTCAGAGACCGGACAGAACTCAGACCCACGACGGGTGTACATCAATCAGGCTTCATGCACTGATTCCAAAAACAGGGTCCGGGGGCCTCCTGGGGTCCCGGTCTATAAGGACCTACTTTAATTCTGTCGGTACATTCCTCTGCAGCCTGATGATTGATTGGAGAACTGACACGTTGACACTAAACCCTGAACGGTGACCTGCAGGACTGACGGGCTGCTCACAGGACCAAACAATGGAATAATGTTTTAACCTGATAAACTGTGACTTTATTTTCTCTGATGTGCTTTTATTAACATGTTTCTGTGGGGGATAAGTGTGTGTGCAGTGCGTGTGTGAGCATGTGAGAGAGAGAGAGAGAGAGAGAAAGAAAGAGAGAGAGAGAGAGCAAAGTGAGATAAATACAGGAAATAAAAACTTGTTTGGTTTCATTTGTTTCTAATCAGAACATTCACTCACTGTTAGTTTCCTTGAACTGTGAAAAAACAAGTAAATTATTATTATTAAAACGTTTTCCTCTTTAGTTTGAAGGTTTGCTGCCTGACCGCCTGTTTGTTACAGGTTACCTGGGTGTGCTGATGTGACTTATTGGAATTAAAGGGTCCAATCTGGTGTTCTGAAACCTACTCTAACATGTTGGGTAAATGAGTTACAGGTCTGCAGCAGTAAAACGAGCTGCAGTTGTTTCCACTGTGTGTGTGACAACATGACAAAGGATCCCTACAGAGATAGACCTTTTTGTTACAGAGGAAGATGATTGTTTTAACCACACACAGACGTTACATCGCTCTCTGCACACACACCAGACTCCATTCAGAAAAACACTGATTTAAGCTCACAGAACTCAGGAGCTGCTGCTCTGACAGGTTAGTTAGTGTTATTATTTGCAGTCAGAAATGTCAGCGGATCATTGAAGTGTGAATCTTTATTGTCCACCTCAGTGGAGTCGGTGAAAACACAAAAACATAGAAATCTTTTACAAAAAAGACAAAAAGCAACAACCTGAAGACGAAGTTTTCACTGAAATAAAAGAGACGCAGATACAAAGACAGCCGGAGATTCTCTACAATATTTTACATTAAAATCAGTCTGAGCTTCAGACAGCTCCTCTCTCCTGCCCATCCACCTGTCGGCTCAGGTGTTTCACCTGAAGCAGAGTCATTGTGGACCAATCAGAAACCAGTGTCCTTCACAGCAGCAGAGGTCTCAGTGTGTCACATGACCACAAGTTAGTCTGAAGGGTTTCAGGGTCTGGGGCTAGAGGGGGTGGGCCTGGGGTGATCAGACAACCAGAGGAGAGGAGGATCATGGGAGTTTTTTCTTCAAGACAATCTGCCCCGGCTGCCCCCCCTCGGTGGTCCTCTGGGCGCTGGTCCTCCTCTCCTGGGGACCGGACCTGATCCAGGTCCTCCAGGACCCCAGCCGCCTCGTCCACCTCGACCGGGCGGACCGTAACCACCGTCATCCCTCTGAGGGGGGCGACCTGGAGGGAACAAATATTCAGTCAGTGTATAATGTTTTACACATCCAAGCCTGTTAGTTAAAGGGCCTGTAATGATAATCACATTTATATCATATTTAATTATTAATAGACAGTTAAACTAAAGACCATGTTAGCGCCCCCTGCAGGCCTGTTGGTAGATTAAACTCAGAATGGTTCATCCTCTGGGAACAGGAACCTCTGAAAGTTGTTTCAAAGTAAAATGTGTTTTTTATTAACAGCTGTTCTGACCTCCGTCAGCGCCCGGGGATTCGCGCTCTCGGGGGTCTCCCGTTCCGGGTCCGTCCTGCCACGGGCGCTTCCGGGGGGGCAGAGACGCCATGTCCATCCCCTGCAGGGAGGAAGAGCGCTCTCGACCGGCGGGAGAGGACCCATCATGCATCTGCTGACCGTCCCGATAACCGTCATGACCTACACACAGGAAGACACGGAGACAACGCCACAATAAGAGTCTGCAGAGACATGAGTCAGCCTCCTGGTTTGAGGTCTTTGAGAGATGTTTGTGGTCTCTGATTATTTCATCAACATTACTGACATGAATCATTCTGTGAGGAGCATGGTGTCACAGGTCTGCATCACCTCACGTCTACGTGTTACTCCCTGTTTCAACGTTTCAACTGGACTTTATTCTCCAACTTATTTTAGTGCGTATTCACAAACTACTTGCACACACACAACTGCAGAAAACAGATCCTCTCACCTCCCCCTCTGGGCGGACCTCCTCCCCGAGGCGGCCTCCCTCTGCCTCCGTTGTCCCAGCCTCGACCCATCTCCTCCGAGCCATCATAGCCCTCCTCCTGGCCTCCGTACTCATCAGGGTAACCTCGGCCCCCAGGCCGGCCAGGGCCTCCCCCCCTGAACCTGAAACAGCCAACGAGTCCAGATGAGATCTGTTCAGACCTGCAGGGTCTGCAGGCTTTAGCTCCGCCTCCAATCACTTACCTGTCGTCTCTCCGTCCTCTGAACTCTCCTCCACTGAACCTCTCGTCAGGGCCCCAGTTCCCCCCATTCCCCCCTCCTCCTCTGTGTCCGCCCCCCCTGTGCCCCCCGCCTCCTCCTCCCTGGTAGCCTGGTCCGGGTCCTGGTCTCCAGCTCTCCTCTCTGCCATGGAAGTCCTGGCCTCCGTCAAAGTCCTGCGGTCCACGTCGACCCTGCTGGTTGTCTCCCCAGTAAGGACCTGAGCCCTGGTCCGGACCTCCAGGACCCGGCCGGTCAGGAGGGCCCATGTGGTGGTTGGGTGGTGGCCCCCGAGGGTCCCCTTAGAGAAGAGGAGTCATCAGTGTGTTTTCTGAGCGAGGACCTTAACAACAGTTTTGTCCTGATAAATCTGGAAACAGTTTCTGTACTTGATTACATCATTGAAGACTCTGAGCCGCGACCGAGTCTTTAATACATGAAGGAAATAAACAAATTAAACAATTAAATAATAATTAAATTCATCCTATAGCTGAAGGCTATAGCTTAGCATTTCTACAGTGAGCATGAACATGAGACCCACGAGTGTGATGATGATAATGGTTGTTTTTAAACAGTGACACAGTGAACTATAAACTGGGCCTAGAATGGAGCCCTGGGGTTCTCCTCACAGCTTCATCCCTCCTGAAGCTGATTCCAACATCAGTTCTAAAGAACAGAGCTTAACGTTTCATTTCCTGTTTGGCCCTACCTTTGTTGTTGGGCCCCTGCTGGCCCATCCCGTGCATCATAGGCCCCGAGTTCTGACCCTGAAAAGATCAAATCCCAGTTATTATTAGAGCTGACCTGATCACTGCTGGAGCTGCTCCTCGGTCAGTCAGACGTCACTCTGACGACTAACTGATGGTACAACATGAAACTGAACTCACCTGGTGCTGCATATACGGGGGCCCCTGCATGTTTCCAGGGGGCCCCTGCATGTTGCCATGTGGTCCCTGCATGTTTCCAGGGGGCCCCTGCATGTTGCCATGTGGTCCCTGCATGTTACCTGGGGGCCCCTGCATGTTTCCTGGAGGCCCGTGTATCCCTCCAGGGGGGCCCTGCATGTTGCCCATCCCATAGTTGTTGCCATGTGTCCTTGGTGGGGGCCCCATCATCCCACCCTGCATAGGCCCCTGAGGGCCCATCATGTTCCCCTGAGGTGGAATCATGCCCCCCTGAGGTGGAGGACCCTGAGGATCCCTTGGACCCATTCCTCGAGGAGGGGGGCCCATCATCCCACCAGGGGGCCCCTGCATCCCTCTGGGTCCCATTCCATGTGGCCCTTGGCCCCCAATGTTTCTGGGTGGGCCTGGGTGTCTCTGCATACCTTGGGGTCCTTGCATGTCTGGAGGTCCCATCATGCCCTGAGGGGGCCCTTGGTGAGACTGGGGTCCAGAGGGAGGCCCCATCTGTCCAGGGGGCATGAAAGGAGGCTGCATGCTTCCGGGGCCCATGGGAGGCCCCATGTTGTTGGGCATCTGTTGAGGAGGCATGTTTGGGGGAAAGCCCTGCTGGCCAGGAGGCATCGGTCCCCCAGGACCTCCAGGGCCAGGGAAGGGGGGCATAGGGCCCTGGCCCTGTGGGGGGCCCATGTTCCCATCTGTGTTCATCTGGTTCATCCGGTCCATCTTCATTTGCTGTAGAAAAACCAGAGACATTAAACATTTGTTCAGTCTTCAATATCCAACATATACAAACATATACTGGGGGTGACACGGCGGGTTCTGTGAACTCATGTCCAGGTTTATCCTGGGGTGTGGTTTATAAAGTATAATGTACTACAGGGCAGTGCAGGACAGCTGTGTTTTAACTGCTGATTACATACAACAAATATTAAAAGCCACTGTGGAACTTTAAATGATTGTTGAGGTTGGCGCCCCCTGTAGTCAAAGCAGTATCTTATCTCTTGTGCTGTACATGAGTTCTTGTAAATAACTAGATAGAAACAGTCTATTAGCTGTCTGTTTGCTTTTGTAGCTCCTAAAGAGGCATCAGGACTGAATTCTGTTTCATAACCAGATAAAAACTTCTCACTGCGTGTTTATGTCATTTAAAAAACTTAGTTAGTCTCGTATTTTAAACATGCATCCTATCTTTTACATATTGTGGGCTCGACATGAGTATTAGTACAAATGCATTTGGAATTTGCTTCAGTAAAAGCCACCAGACTACATTAACAAAAACAGTACTTTAACCTGAGCGACGCAGGAGAAGCTGAGATTAGTTCTTTTCAGTGTGTTTTAATCACAAACTATATTTGTGAAATAATTAATAAATTATAGACTAATATCTAAATAACAGATAATAGGACTAAGAAATAAATCCTATAAAATGAGCCTGCTGACAGCGCTCCTCTGAGCTGATGAATCAGACAGGTAACAGTGAAGAGTCAGACTGCTCACCTCCAGCAGCATGGGGTTCGTGTACTGCAGAGCGGCCATCTCCTGCTCGATCTCCGCCTGAGTTTTCTTCTTTGTGTCCACTTTCTGCTCCACCTTCCGCTCTTTGGACAGATCTCCACCAGGGGGCATCATGGGTACTTTATTCTCAGCCCAGGCCTGTAGAGGGGCAGAGCAGTTCCCACTGTTTATACTGCCTCCACATTACTAAAACTGGTGTAATGTAACACTGAAGAAACATTATGTCGCGTTGAGCAATGCATAACTGATATAAAGTCCAAGTGTTCATCAGGTGTGTTTACCTGTTGGAACTGTACTGGGATGGGTTTGGCATACGGTACTTTCTTCTGCGGGACCTTCTTGGTGTCTTTCCCCATGACCTCGTCCATGCCCCAGTCCAGACCCGGGATCGACATCTCCACCTCAGGAGCCACCTCCTTACCTGGAGACGACAGTCACACCCGAGTTACTTTTGAGTTAAACCTGAGTTAAACCTGAGTTAAACCAGAGTTACACCTGAGATAACCAGTTACACCAGAGTTACATCTGAGTTAAGCCAGAGTTACACCAGAGTTACACCTGAGTTAAACCAGAGTTAAACTAGAGTTACACCAGAGTTTCACTTAAGTTAAACCAGAGTTACACCTGAGATAACCAGTTACATCTGAGTAACACTAGAGTTACACCAGAGTTAAACCAGAGTTTAACCTAAGCTTCACCAGAGTTAAACCAGAGTTTCACTTAAGTTAAACCTGAGTTACACCTGAGTTAAACCAGAGTTACACCTGAGTTAAACCAGAGTTACACCAGAGTTACATCTGAGATAAACCAGAGTTATATCTGAGTTAAACCAGAGTTACACCTGAGATAACCAGTTACATCTGAGTAACACTAGAGTTACACCAGAGTTAAACCAGAGTTTAACCTAAGCTTCACCAGAGTTAAACCAGAGTTACACCAGAGTTTCACTTAAGTTAAACCTGAGTTACACCTGAGTTAAACCAGAGTTACACCTGAGTTAAACCAGAGTTACACCAGAGTTACATCTGAGATAAACCAGAGTTATATCTGAGTTAAACCAGAGTTACATCTGAGTTAAACCAGAGTTACACCAGAGTTACATCTGAGATAAACCAGAGTTATATCTGAGTTAAACCAGAGTTACATCTGAGTTACACCAGAGTTTCACTTAAGTTAAACCTGAGTTACACCTGAGTTAAACCAGAGTTACACCTGAGTTAAACCAGAGTTACACCAGAGTTACACCAGAGTTACATTTGAGTTAAACCAGAGTTATATCTGAGTTAAACCAGAGTTAAACCAGAGTTTCACTTAAGTTAAACCTGAGTTAAACCAGTGTTACACCTGAGTTAAACCAGAGTGACACCAGAGTTAGACCAGAGTTACACCTGAGATAACCAGTTACACCAGAGTTAGACCTGAGTTACACCAGAGTTACATCTGAGTTAAACCAGAGTTACACCTGAGTTACACCAGAGTTACACCTGAGTTAAACCAGAGTTACACCTGAGTAAACCAGAGTTACACTTGAGTTAAACCAGAGTTACACCTGAGTAAACCAGAGTTACACCTGAGTTAAACCAGAGTAACACCTGAGTTAAACCAGAGTTACACCAGTTACACCTGAGTTAAACCAGAGTTACACCAGAGTTAAACCAGAGTTTAACCTAAGCTTCACCAGAGTTAAACCAGAGTTTCACTTAAGTTAAACCAGAGTTACACCAGAGTTACACCAGAGTTAAACCAGAGTTTAACCTAAGCTTCACCTGAGTTAAACCAGAGTTTCACTTAAGTTAAACCAGAGTTACACCAGAGTTACACCAGAGTTAAACCAGAGTTTAACCTAAGCTTCACCAGAGTTAAACCAGAGTTTCACTTAAGTTAAACCTGAGTTAAACCAGAGTTACACCTGAGTTAAACCAGAGTTTAATCTAAGTTACACCAGAGTTACACCTTCACACATTCTCCTGTTTTCTGCTGATTTAATGAAATTAGATAAAAACAGTTGCTCAGCTTTGTTCCCCTGCAGACAGTCTCTTTGTGAGCTCCAGCATGAGACTTACTGCTCTGCTCCTGCTCCATGGCTGCTTTCAGCTGCTCGGGGATCCCCATCCCGGGGATGGAGGCCACGCTGTTTAAGTCCAGGTCATCTGAAACACAAACACAGAACAACCATCAACAGCTGCTGCAGAATAAAATCACAGACACACGTTTGACATTTTGACCCCTGCAGCTCACCGTACTCCATGCCGTCCTCTGACATCCCGGGCAGCAGGTTCAGGTTGTAACGGTCTCTCATCTTATCCCCTGGCCGATTCCTCGTCCAGAATTTACTGAATCAATTAAAATTATAAAGATAATCTTATCTCAAATGTTGAGTATCTTCTTTGTCTTGTATGTGCTGTGACCTCACAGGAACATTTAATGTACGGGTGTGTATACTGTACCTGGGTTATATACTTTAGTGTTTATGTACCTGGTGTGGTCGTTGGAGCCCGAGCAGAGGATGTGACCCAGCGGGTGCCAGGCCAGACTCCAGATCATCCCCTCATGAGCCATCTCCATCCCTCCTACCTCCTTCTCCACCCTGACAACAGACACCAGCAGCACCAGTTAACGTCCAACCAGTCAGACCAGTAACACAGCAGCATGTTCAGCAGCATGAGGGGAGACAGAATAAGAGGAACAGCCCGTAGATGAAGATGGACGACTTAGGCTCTAGTTAGCAAACTTAGGACCCCAAGTCTCTAACTAGACTCTTCTCCTCTGTCGCCCCCCAGTGGTGGAACGAGCTACCAAACTCCATTTG